>NC_140305.1:1429280-1544280 GCF_964211825.1 Aythya ferina | reverse complement strand
CTAACATCCAAAAAACCTCGAAACCCCTACAGACCTAACCCAAACTATTTACCACACTAAACCCCTGAAGACCTATGCCTAAAACCCCCAACCCAAAATCTTAGGATGCTCAAAACCCAAACCCAACCCAAAACGTTAGGAATGCTCAAAGCCCTAGCCCAAAAACTTAGGGCGCTCCAAACCCTAACCCCAAAACATTAAGACGCAAAAAACCCTAACCCAAAAACTTAGGGTAATACACCATAAATGTTTGCTCATTGTCTTTTGTATTATAAAAACAAGGAGTTCTGTTTGAGGAGCGGGAGTTGCGAAAGCTCCCTGCTGAAGTAAGGAGCTGCATAATGCTTGCCTAGACATTATGAAAATTCTTTTGCTTAACGTAACAAAAAATAGACCCCCCAACCCATTCTCCTTCTGCATCTCAGTTGCCTCTTTTGTTCAAAGACACTGTTGCAAAGCTCATGTAACCATCTCCTGATAAGTTGCTAAAGTAGTGTATCGACATACATGCCTTCCTGTCTAACTCTGGGCCAACATGACCAAATAATAAAAGAAGTTGAACCACAACGCCGAGGAAGACTACGGCCTTCATCTTCACAACCACCAGAGGGACAGAGACGACCCCCTAGCAACAGTGCGCGCAGTCGCAGAATATACCAGGATGTGCTGCGTAATCCCGGAATTAGCAAAATATAAATAAAAAGGGACTCTGGCGGGGGTGAGGTGCGTGCCGTTGGCGGAGCTGAGACTCCCCGGCCGCCCAGTGCTGTTTTGCTTGATGTTTGCTCACTCAATAAATTCCTTTCTATGATTAATACAATGCTCTATGAAAATTAATTAAGGGGGCAACTTATAACACTTTGGACGCTCAAAACCCTATCCCGAAAACATTAGGACGCTCCAAACTCTATCCAGAAAACTTAGGACTCTCCAAACCCTATTCCAAAAACTTAGGACGCTCAAAACCCTATCCTGGAAACATTGAGATGCTCAAAACCCTTTCCCGAAAACTTAGGATGCTCCAAACCCTATCCTGGAAACATTAAGATGCTCAAAACCCTAACCCAATTACTTAGGATGCTTGAAAGCCTATCCCAAAAAATTAGGGCACACAAAAGCCTAACCCCAAAAATTAAGATGCTCAAAATCCAAACCCCCAAAATTAGGATACTCAAAACCCTGGACCTGGAGAACCTAACCTGAAAAAACAAAACAAAACAAAACAAAAAAAAAGATCTTAAAACCCTAACCGTAAATAACTGACCAAAAATAAAACCTTAAGACTCTAACCCTAAAAAACATATCAACACTACAACCCAAAAAACTCTAATACCCTAACACGCTAACCCTGAAACCCTTAAAACCCTAACCCCCAAATCCTTAAAACCCTAACCGTTAAAACTCCAACCCTAAAAACCTTAAAATCCTAAACATAAACCCTGAAACCCCTTACCCTGAAACCCAACCCTAGTGCCCAATCCCTGAAACCTTAAAACCCTGAATCAATCTGTAGCAAATAGCATAGGCTGAGTCGAGGATCTCAGTACAGTAGCATTATTATTCGAGATTACAATGGCGGGTGTCCCACAAGCAGTAGTGTGCCTACTAATTCCATACACAGTTTATACACTTTTTTTTTCTGCCGAGGACCGGGACCCTCCCCTGTTTCCCCTTTAACTGTGCTATTCAAGGTTCATAATCTAGCTGGTGCTTCACAGAAAATACACAGCTGCTGGCCTGTTACAAGTCACATTTCTTTTGAGGTTTTTACTCTTTGAGGTGGTAATGTTTCTTATGCCGTGATTTCCACCTAATTGCTGTAAGGATTCTGGTTGTCTGCGTTTTACAAGGTTGTCTGTTATAATAAATAAAAGTCCCAAATAGGATTACAATCAAAGTTTACAATTCACTGAATGAATAGAGGTAAGCAAACAGTGCTGGGTACGCCGGGAGTCTCTGCTCCACCAAGATGCGCACCAGTTATACACCAGTTACCTCCCTTAAGGGATATAGAGAAGCCCTCTCAGATACTTCCGTCCTACTTCTCCTGCATGTGGCCGGAGGTCGGTCTAATTCTGGTGCTGTTGGTGGTGGAAGCTGGGGCAACGGTGGTACTGGTGGCGATACCACAGCCACCGGAGGGGGAGCCGCCGGGGGTGGATTGTTAGGATATGGAGGTGGTAGCTTATCCAACGGCTCACGTTTATATTCTTTTTCTTTTTCATGTTCTTCTTGTTCTTCAAATTTCTTACCTGCTTTTAGTGTAAATATTGAGGCTGGAAAAGGACGTGAAGTCCTCCTGATCCATAATCCTGCATAATCGCTTTCTTCCTGGCTAAAAGCTTCCTTTGAATTAACATGGATATTTAAGGCCTGGCAAATCCAGTCTTCGAAGGTTCCAAAAACAGGCCAAAAGACATGTAGTCTTAAAGGCTCCTTTGGCCATTCTGTCACATAATACTGGACCATTTTTAATTTACTTTTTCCTTTTCTGGGGTCCCTATCATTCCAATTTCTAATTGTTATTCCTAATGGACTTTCTGGTGGTATGACTGGTAATTTGCTCCCTTTCTTCTGGTCTCTGGTCTTTGATTTTGTCTGACCCATCTAGGAATTTTACTATGGCAATTCCCACAGCCCTTGGTTACCTTAGTAAGAGTGTCTTGCAGGGGGTCGAGGACCTATCACACACCCACAAGTCCTATAGGAATCCCTTCGGTCCTTCACCGGCCAAGTCCCTCGCGGGAGATTGGAACCGCGGTTAGAAGACCTCCACAATCGCTTCGGAACTAAGTTCCATCTCAGTCACACTCTTACACACACAGGCAACCGAACCCCACCCAACCGAACGGTATACGCTTTAAATGCTTACGACTCCGTCATCTTCGTTCGGATCTTCACACACACAATTATGGGCAAAATATAGTGCTGCAGCTGGCAAGGGATCTGAAAAAAAGAATCAGAAACTTTGCTTACCTTTATTCAGGTTTAAGATGCCATTAGTTCCGACCTGACTCAAACAGCAGCCACCAAATGGTGGGGGTGCCTCTCCTAGATCAAACCAGAAATCAGGAACCAAAGCCCTCCCGGACGAGAGCCCACTTGTAATAAATGACTGGGTCCCAAATAGGATTGCAATTGAAATTTACAATTTATTAAATGAATAGAGGTAAGCAAGCAGCGCTGGGTGCGCCAGGAGTCTCTGCTCCACCAAGACGCACACAAGTTACATTAGGCGGCTGGTTTTTATGCTGCTAGGCTAATACATATTCATTACTACTTCTACAAAAGGCAGGGTTATTCTAATTAGTTCCCAGAATCCAAACCCTCCCACTGGTGCAGGCGTTATCAGTCTCCGGTATCAGTCCCCTCTGGGGGCCGCTCGTACTGAAGGCTCGTAGTCTTCCTCCCAGGCTTTTCTCTTGTCCATCTCCTTTGTCCATCTTGGCTGGATGGCAGACACTTGCAACAGTTGTAATAGTTAGCAGTTATTCTGAAACCCCTTTGTTCTCTTATCCTCTATTGACCGGAATTGCTGGACCATTCCTTTGCAAGATTCAAGAACTATATATATTAACCACTCTGGTTTTCTTAGACTTTTCATCATATCATGCGGCCCTAGCATTGTTCCATATTGACACGAATCAGATGAACTCATTTCACACTGTTAAGCTGTCTTATCACTGCAAGCATATCTCAATACCACCTTCCTTCCCTCTACAGGATGTAACTGCGCAAAAACAACATTTTTATTCCCACAACCTTGATCCCCTTACCCTGAAATCCTTATTCCCCTTAAACCTAACAACTCTAACCACAACCCTAACCCTTATTATCAACCCCCTAACGCTAATGACACTGACCTTAATCCAAACCCCAAACTGCCCCTAACCCCAGACAACCAACAACGAAACACACACACACAAAGATGGAAACTACAAAAAAGGCAAAACCCACGATACAGGCCCCAAATCACAAATACGCAACCAAAATGCTACAGAAAAGCCCCAGATGCAGGCCCCAAATGCTACTGCTAGGCCTCAAAAGCTCAAGATGCATCCCAAAGCAAAAATGCAGACCCCAAACGTTACAGAAAAGCCCCCAAACCCAGGCTGCACAAGTCTACAAGCAGGCCCCAAACTGCCAACAGAAGCAGGCACCAACCACACCCAGATGCAGACCCCAACTGCCCACAAGCAGCTCCTACCCCACCACCCCCTCCCAAGAACTGGACTCCACCCAGACACTGGCCCAAGACCCGGGCCCGCCCCCCGCCATCCCCCCTACCCTCCCCCCCGACACAGGTGTACAAGCAGCTCACAACCCGCCCCTTCAGAGACCGGTCCCACTCCCCCCCCCCCTCCCCAAGACATGGGATGCGGAGGTGTACAACCAACTCCCAACTCCCTCCCCCTCAAAGGGAGGCCCCAAAGACCCCCAAATAGAGGCTCCTAGAGTGAACAAGCACCTCCCAACTCCCCCAGGCACAGGCCCACCCCCCCCCCCCCAAACACAGGCCACAGAGGTGTATAAACAGCCCAGACCCCCCTCCAAGACCATGGCCCCTATAGTGTACAAGCAGCTCCCAACCACCCACAGATGCAGGCCCCAACCCTTTTCAAAAGGGAGGCACCTAGAATGCATGAGCAACTCCCAACCCCCCTCAAATAAAGACCCCAAAAGTGTACAAGTAGCTCCCCCCCAGAGACAGGACCCAAAGGTGTACAACCAGTTCCCAACACCCCTGAGACACAGGCCCCAACCCCCTCCCCAGACACAGCGACCCAAATTCTACAAGCAGCTCCCAACCCCTGCCAGGCAGGCCCCCTACCCTATACAAGCAGCTCCCAACCCTCCCCCCCCCCCCGAGGGAGGCCCCCAAGCCCCCCACAAACACAGGCCCCTACAGTGTACAGGCAGCTCCCAGCCACCCCCAGATGCTGGCCCCAAAGTTGTACAAACAGCTCCCAGCCACCCTGCAGAAACAGATTCCTACATTGTACAAGCAGTTCCCAGCCCGCTAGACACAGGCCCTGACCCCCCACACATGCAGGCCCCAAAGGTGTACAAGCAGCTCCCACCCCTCCCCCAGACGCGGGTCCCAAGCCCCCGCCCCCCCCCCAAACACAGGCCCCTACAACCAGCACCTAATCCTAAAATTTAATTATTAAATTAAAGCCAGGAGAGAAACCCGTTAAGGTTAAGTAATATCCTTTGAGGATAGAAGATAGGAAAGGAATTAAAGAGATAATTGATAAAGTTTTACAGTATGGATTATTGATTGAATGCGAATCAGAATCCAATGCACCCATATTGCCAATTAAAAAGGCAGATGAAAAAGCTATAGGCTAGTTCAGGATTTGAGGGCCATAAATAAAATCACTGAGGATATACATCCAGTAGTGGCAAACCCTTATACTTTGCTGACTAAATTAAAGAATAGTCAAGTCTGGTTTACCGTACTGGATTTAAAAGATGCCTTCTTCTGCCTAGGCTTAGCCACAGAAAGCCAAAACCTATTCGCCTTTGAATGGGAAAATCCCGATTCAGGCAGAAAGACGCAGCTTACGTGGACATTACTACCTCAAGGATTCAAGAATAGCCCCACTATTTTTGGAAACCAATTAGCAAGGGAACTTGAAACATGGATACCTCCGGACACTGAAGGTGCTTTGTTACAATATGTAGATGATCTCTTAATAGCTACCGAGACTAAAGGGAGTTGGATTCAATGGACTATAAGTCGTCTTAATTTTCTGGGTTTAAATGGATATCAAGTCTCTTGACAGAAAGTCCAGCTGGCTCAACAAAGTGTGACCTATCTGGGATTTGACATTTCGGAAGGACAACGAGAACTAGGAACTGAACATAAGGAAGTCATTTGCCGGACTCCAGAACCTCAAATGGTAAAGGAGCTACAAAGCTTTTTAGGAATGACAGGTTGGTGTCGCCTTTGGATTTATAATTACGGACTATTGGTAAAGCCTCTATGTGAATTGATAAAGATTAACCAGTCAAAGTTACTCTGGACTGGGGAAGCACAAAAAGTCTTTAAACAACTTAAACAAGAATTGATGATTTTGAAATATCAAGCAATATTGGTAGAACAGGATGACGTGGAAATTGTGATAATTCATATTGTGAATCTAGCCTCTTTTCTTAGTGATGCTCCGGCACAAGCTGTGATTCACGATTGTTTAGAAACTCTAGAGACTGTGTATTCCAGCCGACCAGACCTTAAGGAGGAGCCCATGGAAGATGCGGAAGAAACTTGGTTCACGGATGGGAGCAGTTTTGTTACGCAAAGACAACGTAAAGCTGGATATGCTATAACAACTACTCAGCAGGTAATCGAGTCTAAGTCTTTACCCCCTGGAACATCAGCTCAAAAGGCGGAGATAGTTGCTCTCACAAGAGCGTTGGAACTGGCAGCGGGAAAAAGGGTAAATATTTGGACAGATTCTAAATATACATTCGGCGTGGTACATGCTCATGGAGCAATTTGGAAAGAACATGGATTGCTGACCGCTCAGTGAAAACACAAAGTATGCTGAAGAAATTTTAAAATTGTTAGAGGCTGTAAAACAACCAGAAAAGGTAGCTATCATGCATTGTCAGGGACACCAAAAGGGGAACAGCGATTTTGAAATTGGAAAATCGATTGGCAGAGGCTAAGCAGGCAGCTGAAATAACTGAGGTGAAGGCATTGTCTTTGATACCAGACGGTAAAATCCGAACTATATCAAATTATACAAAAGAAGACTTAAAATTAATTGAAGATTTGAAAGGTAAAATGAAACCAGATGGATGAGTATATTTAAAAGATAACCCCATAGTAATACCCTCTAGTTTGACATGGCCCATAGTTCTTACAGAACACAATAAAACGCATTGGGGAGCTGGCACACTGCATAAGAGCCCGAGTCAGACATTAGTGGGACGATATGATAAAACAAGTAACTCAACAATGTAGCATTTGCTTACACAATAACCCCAATACCAAGGATAGAATAAAATTTGGAATAATCGGTAAAGGAAATTATTCGGGGCAACAGTGGCAAATTGATTTTTCAGAACTCCCTAGAAAAGGGGGGTATCATTATTTACTGGTTCTGACTGACACGTTTTCAGGAAGGCCTGAAGCCTTTCCCTGTCGAACAAACAAAGCAAGAGAAGTGGTTAAAGTCTTGTTAAATGAAATAATACCATGCTTTGGGATTCTAGTAGCAATGTCTTCTGATAGAGGTTCACATTTTTGTGCACAAGTGGTAGAACAGATAAGTAAGATTCTAAAGATAGATTGGCAACTGCATACTCCTTATAGACCACAGGCAAGTGGACAGGTAGAAAAAATGAACCATTTAATTAAACAATAAATAGCTAAAATTGGATAAGAAGCTAATTTGTCATGGCCTCAATCCCTCCCTTTAGCATTACTTGGAATTAGAGTCAAACCTAGAATAAAAGGGAATTTGAGTCCCTTCAAAATCTTATATGGAAGGCCGTAGCAATTTCTATTTAGTGGAGAGGACCTAATGCAGTTAGGATCAGAATATTTATATGCTTATATAACTGAACTTCAGAAACAATTAAATAAAGTACATACATTTGTTTTAGGGACCAGGGCTAGAGGGTTGGATCAACCGATCCACCCCTTTAAGCTCGGGGATTATATATATATAAAGACTTTTTCAGGACAACCCCTACAGGAAAAATGGAAGGAAAGTGGATGGGACCATACCAAGTATTACTGACAACACACACCGCCATTAAGATTAAGAAGCAAGCAGCTTGGATCCACAATTCAAGGGTGAAGAAGGTCCCGGCGAGGATATAGACCACCACTCCAATTGGACCAACAAAATTACGGTTTTCCAGATCCTAATGATTGCAGGGGTGCGGTTCTCGGATTCGGGGTGGGCAACTTGGGATGAGAACTTACACCTGACCTTAATACAAACAATTTCTCAAGTAACTAATAAGACGAACTGTTGGGTATGCACCCATCTGCCACAGCATGGGAATAAGGGTGTATCGTTAATCGGGATTCCCTTGCCTGCAAACTTATCTTGGACTAATTTGTGGGAAAACACATCTTGGGGTCGAAAATATTAAGAAGTTTTGGAACTAGAAGTGAGTAGCTTCATGCCGTTAGAATCCTATTATGTATGTGTACAAAGGTGTAACCCGCCTAAGGGTATAGGAAAACAGCATTGTATAAATACGGATACTACTTATGTGGGAAATCAGACATCTTGTAATCGAACAATTGATATTAGTATGACTAGCGGCTGGGCAAATTCAACCAGCTGGACGGTTCCAAAAGGAAAAGGGTGGTATTGGCTATGCAATGATACAGCCCGTAAGGTCTTGCCTGAGAATTGGAAGGGAACTTGCACTCTTGGAGCGGTAGTCCCCAATATGACAGTACATGATGTAGTGCCTCGAGGTTACTTGAGAAATCATATCCGGAGAATCAGATGAAAAATTAACAATCCATTGGTAGAGAGACACACCCCTTTTCATAGTTTTGTGTGATGGTTTGTCACATGGTTAGGAGTGAGTGAATTGGAAAAGGCAATAGTTAATATTTCTGCAATTATAGAGAAGTTAGAAAACAAAATTCTGGATGCTATGAAGGCTCAACAAGAAGAGATATCTAGTTTATCACAGGTAGTATTACAAAAGCAGATGACCCTAGACTTGTTACTGGCCACTCAAGGGGGAGTCTGTACAGTAATAAACACAAGCTGTTGTATGTATGTAGATCAGAGTGGAAGGATCTCTACCGACCTGGAAGAAATATGGAAGCAGACAAGGATCCTACATGAGATCAGTAAAGATGATCTTTCATGGAGTTTTAGTGAAATATGGAATAAGTTAACCTCCTGGTTGCCCAATTTCCAATGGTTGAAACAAGTATTCATTGCTCTAATCGTATTAGTAGTGTTAGGAATATTTGTGTGCATGTTGTTTAGATGCCTGCTTTGTTGTGTTACTGTAAATAAAGAAAGTATCTGATGCAAAAGAATTTGCATGGGAAAAGAAAAGGGGGGATTGATTAAGGAGGTATTGGGGAGGCATTGGGGAGGCAAGGACAATCCCCAGACATGGACTGTATATCTCAAAACAAGACACTGAAACTCATGATAAGGAAGCGGCAGACGGACAGAGAAACAAACGTAAGGACTGTAAGTCTCGAAACTGGACATTGGAATTCATTATAAAGATACAACAAACGGGAGAATTGGCAACAACCAGCTCTTGCAATTAAGAAACATGCCAATTCAGCAGATTCCTGACCAAAGGTGAAAAGGACACTGTGAGGAAGACTCGGGGTCTTCCTCCCAGAGACCCCTGCCCACGTCCCAAAGACCCCTGCCCACAATTCTTGGAAGGCTCTACGCAGGCGCAAGGTGCCAAAAGGCTAATTAGCATAAGAAGCGAGGGAAGGCGGGGATAGGTAATGCATATGTATAGGTGCTTGTAGAATATTGATAGATTGATTGTATAAATTCAAGACTGCTTTCCGCTTTAGGTATTCACGATAGGTGGAGAGATCCCCCGTGCATCCAGCGCTGCAATAAAGAATATACCACTTAAAGGAATTTCGGCTTCGATCTTTGAATCACAACCCCCCTCAAATACAGACCCCAAAAGTGTACAAGTAGCTCCCCCCCTGAGACAGGACCCAAAGGTGTACAACCAGTTCCCAACACCCCTGAGACACAGGCCCCAACCGCCCCCCCAGACACAGCGACCCAAATTCTACAAGCAGCTCCCAACCCCTGCCAGGCAGGCCCCCTACCCTATACAAGCAGCTCCCAACCCTCCCCCCCTGCCCCGAGGGAGGCCCCCAAGCCCCCCACAAACACAGGCCCCTACAGTGTACAGGCAGCTCCCAGCCACCCCCAGATGCTGGCCCCAAAGTTGTACAAACAGCTCCCAGCCACCCTGCAGAAACAGATTCCTACATTGTACAAGCAGTTCCCAGCCCGCTAGACACAGGCCCTGACCCCCCACACATGCAGGCCCCAAAGGTGTACAAGCAGCTCCCACCCCTCCCCCAGACGCAGGTCCCAAGCCCCCCCCCCCCCCCAAACACAGGCCCCTACAACCAGCACCCAACCCCCTACCCCCGATGCCAGGCCCAAAGGTGTAGAAGCAGCTCCAAACCTCCTCCCTCAACCCAGGCTCCAACAGTGTACAAGCACCTCCCAACCAACCCTCCCCTTCCCCCCCGCCCCCCGACACAGGCTCCAAAGGAATACAAAGAGCTCCCACCCCTCCCCCAGATGCTGGTCTCAACCCCCCCCCGCCCCCAGAAGCAGGCCCCAAAGGTGTAGAGTCAGCTCCCAACCCCCTCAATGCCGGCCCCAAGGGTCTACAAGCAGCTCCCCCCTTGCCCCCAGATACCGGCCCCCAGACACAGACCCCAAAAGCCTAATCACAGGCCCTGAACTCTAGAGGCAGGCTCCAAAACCCAGGACAAAGCCCCAGTGGTTCGAGACAGGGCCCAAATCCCAGACACAGGCCCCAAACGCTAAACATATGCCAAAAAAAGTATTAGTGCTGGTGCCAAATGTTACAGACAGGCCCAAAAGCCCGAGATGCTCAAGGCTGAGACGTAACTTGGCTTTCTGAATTACTGGAAAGCAGCTTTCATTCTCAGATAATTGTGTGCAGGCTAGATAGGATGGGGCTTCAGGCACCTCTTCACCTGAGGAAACACACTGCCATCAGGCACCGCTGTGCCAGACAAGCTTGTTCTGCTAGAACACCCTACTCAGATGCACTGTGGCATTCAAGTGAACTGCTTTCATGCAAATATAACGACTGATGTTACAACCCACCTTGCCTGTGGCACCTGATGAACAGAAGAGTAAGCCACCGCAGCGCTTCAAAACCATCCCTGCACGTGCCGCTCCTTGTCGCTCTCTGGCCTTATCTCATATCCTTATCCACTTCTGTGGAGAGCCTGCCACGGCACCTGCAAAGCAAGACGGACACCTTTCATAGTCACCTTGTGCTACTTGGTCGTTCTGCTCCAACCCAGCTCATGACCAGCCCCTCTTCTTACACAGCTCTTCAGAGTGCAGTTTGCTCCTTTGAGCCTGTGCGAGACACCTGTGAAAGAAAAAGAAACGCATAGGCCGATGCAGCATCCAAAGACACAGCACAACTAGGTAAGTTACTCTCATCTGCTCCCTTACCTCTGCCGCTTACCAGCCCCCGAGGCAGATGCTTCAATCTACCCTCTTCAAACAGCTACAACACCTCTAAAAGACAAAGAGGGGATGCTTAGAGGAACAGTGAGACCTACAACACAACAACTGCTACATCTGTTCCTCACTCACCTTGCCAGAGGCAGCTCTGCGTGTGACGTCCCAGGTTGTACACTGCGTTACCTAACCCTTACCGTAACCCTTACCCTAACCCTTCTCACCCTTACCATTACCCAAATCCTTACCTTTACTTTTTCCTTACCCTTACTCTTTCCTTTAACCATAACCTTACCCTTACCCTATACCTTACTCCAACCCTTCCCCTTCCCCTTAACCTAACCCTAAACCTTAAACCTTACCGTAAACCTTACCCTTTCTGCTACACTTACCCTTAGCGTAAATCTAAACCTTACACTTACCCTTAGCCTAACCCTCACCCTTACCATTACCCATACCCTTATTCTTACTCTTATCCTAACCCTTTCCTTTACACTTACGGTTACCATTAACCTTACCCTTACCCTAACACTTATCCTTAACCTAACCCTTACCCTAAACCTTACACTTACTCTTAACATTAACCTTACCCTTAACCTTTAGCTAATACTTAATCTTACGTTTTTCTCACCCTAACCCTATAATTAACCATAACCATTACCCTAACACTTAACCTTACCCTTACAATAAGCCACACAACAACACTTAAATGTACACTTACGCTTAAACTTGCCCTAGCAATTACTCGTACAATTAAAATATTAATTAATTAAATTAAAAAATTTTAATTTAAAATAAACTGAATTAAAAAAATTAAATACCATTATCCTTATACCTTATCCTTAACCCTCACCCTTATCATTACCAATACCCTTACTCTTACACTTATTCTTATACATACAACTTACCCTTTTCCTAACACTTAACCCTAACCTAACTCTAACCCTAAACCTTACCTGAACCCTTTCCAGTACCATTACATTAACCCTTACCCTTAACCTAAACCTTACACTTGCTCTTAACCTTAACCTAATACTTACCTTTACGTTTTCCTCACACTAACCCTAAAATTAACCCTAACCATTACCCTAACAGTTACCCCTAACCTAACCCTTACTCTAACACTTACAGTGACCCGTACACTTAAACATACCCTTACACTTACTCTTACCCTAACCCTTACCCTTATCATAACCCATACTCTAACACATACTTCCACCCGTACCCTTACGCTTTCCGTTACCCTAACTCTTACCCTTACCCTTACCCTTACCCTTACCCTTACCCTTACCCTTACCCTTACCCTTACTCTTACCCTATCCCTTACCCAATCCCTTACCCTATCCCTTACCCTTAACCTAACCCTAAACCTTACCCTTATCCTAACACTTACCCTTATCGTAAACCTTACCCTTTCTACTACACTTACCCTTAGCCTAAATCTAAACCTTACACTTAACCTTAGCCTAACCCTCACCCTTACCATTACCCATACCCTTATTCTTACTCTTACCCTAACCCTTACCTTTACACTTACGGTTACCATTAACCTTACCCTTACCCTAACACTTATCCTTAACCTAACCCTTACCCTAAACCTTACCCCAACCCTTACCCTGACCCTTACATTAACCCTAACCCTTACCCTAAACCTTACACTTACTCTTAACCTTAACCTTAGCTGTAACCTAATACTTACCCTTACGTTTCCCTCACCCTAACCCTAAAATTAACCCTAACCATTACCCTAACACTTAAACTTACCCTAACCCTAAAATTACTCGTACAATTACCCTTACGCTTACCCTTACCCTTAACCTAAGCCTAAACCATACAGTAAACCTTACCCTTTCTGCTACACTTACCCTTAGCCTAAATCTAAACCTTACTCTTACCCTTAGCCTAATCTTTACCCTTAACCTAACCCTAACCCTAAACCTTATCCCAGCCCTTACCCTGACCCTTACATTAACCCTAACCCTTACCCTATAACTTACACTTACTCTTAACCGTAACCTTACCCTTAACCATTACCCTAACACTTACCCTTACGTTTCCCTCAACCTAACCCGAAAATTAACCCTAACCATTACCCTAACACTTACCCTTACCCTAACCCTAACCGTAACTCTAACCCGTACTGTAACCCTTACCCTGACCCGTACCCTTACACTTACCCTTACCCTAAGCCTTTCCCTTACCATGACCCATACCCTAACACGTACTTGTAGCCTTAACCTTACCGTTCCCCTTACCCTTACCTTTACTGTCTCCGTTACCCTTACACTTACACTTAACATAAACCTTAACCTTAACCTAAACCTTATCATAAGCCATACAACAACACTTACATGTAAATTTACGCTTGACTTACCCTAGCAATTACTCGTACAATTACCCTTAACCTTACTATTAAGCTAACCCTAAACCTTACCCTTATGATAACACTTACCCTTATCCTAAACCTTACCCTTTCTGCTGCACTTACCGTTTGCCTAATTCTAAATCTTACCCTAACCCTCACCCTTACCTAAATCTAACCATTACCCTAAGCCTCACCCTTACCCTTACCATTATACTTACTTTTACCCTTAACCTAAACCTTACCCCAACCGTTACCCTGACCCTTACATTAACCCTAACCCTTACGCTAACCCTAACCCTAACCCTAACCCTAACCCTAACCCTAACCCTAACCCTAACCCGAACCCTAACCCTAACCCTAACCCTAACCCTAACCCTAACCCTAACCCTAACCCTAACCCTGACCCTGACCCTGACCCTGACCCTAACCCTAACCCTAACCCTAACCCTAACCCTTACTCTAAACCTAACCCTTAACCTAAACCTTACACTTAATCTTATCTTTAACCTTACCCTTAAACTAATACATACCCTTACGTTTCCCTCATCATAACCCTAAAATTAACCGTAACCATTACCGTAACACTTATACTTACCTAACCCTAAACCTTACTCTAACTTTTACCCTGAGCCAGAACCTTAGACTTGCCCTTCCCCTTCCCCTTACTAATACCGTTACCATAACCCTTACCCATACACTTACAGTTACCATTAACCTTACCCTTACCCTAACACTTACCCTTACCCTATCCCTTACACTTATCTTATCCATACAAATTACGCATTCCCTAACACTTAACCTTAACCTAACCCTAACCCTAAACCTTACCTGAACCCTTACTCTGACCCTTACATTAACCCTTACCCTAAAACTTACACTTAACCTTAACCTTACCCTTAACCTTAACCTAATACTTACCCTTACTTTTCCCTCACCCTAACCCTAAAATTAACCCTAACCATTACCCCAACACTTACCCTTACCCTAACCCTTACCCTTACCATAACCCATACTCTAACACATACTTCTACCCGTACCCGTACCCTTACGGTAACTCTTACCCTTACCGTAACCCTTACCGTTACCGTTACCGTTACCGTGGCCCTTACCCTTACCCTTACCCTTACCCTTACCCTTACCCTTACCCTTACCCTAACCCTAAATCTTACCCTTATCCTAACACTTACCCTTACCGTAAACCTTACCCTTTCTGCTACACTTACCCTTAGCGTAAATCTAAACCTTACACTTACCCTTAGCCTTACCCTCACCCTTACCCTTACCCATACCCTTATTCTTACCCTTTCCCTAACCCTTACCTTTACACTTACGGTTACCATTAACCTTACCCTTACCCTAACACTTATCCTTAACCTAACCCTTACCCCAACCCTTACCCTGACCCTTACATTAACCCTAACCCTTACCCTAAACCTTACACTTACTCTTAACCTTAACCTTACCCTTAACATTAACCTAATACTTACGCATACGTTTTCCTGACTTTAACCCTAAAACTAACCCTAACCATTACCCTAACACTTAACCTTACCCTAACCCTAACCCTAACCCTTACTCTAACCCTTACCCTGACCTGTACCCTTACACTTACCCTTACCCTTATACTTACCCCAATTCTTACCCATACCATAACCCATACCCTAACACATATTTGTACCCTTAACCTTACCGTTACCCTTAACCTTACCCTTACCCTTACTCTATCCGTTACCCTTACGCTTACCCTTAACATAAACCTTACCCTTGACCTTACCCTTACCATAAGCCATACAACAACACTTACATGTACACTTACGCTTGCACTTACCCTACATTACTCGTACAATTACTCGTACAATTACCCTTAACCTTACTATTAAGCTAACCCTAAACCTTACCCTTATCCTAACACTTACCCTTATCCTAAACCTTACCCTTTCTGCTACACTTACCCTTTGCCTAATTCTAAACCTTACCCGAACCCTCACCCTTACCTAAATCTAACTAAAATCTAACCATTACCCTAACCCCTCACCCTTAGAATATACATATTTTTACCCTTTACCTAAACCTTTACCCCAACCCTTACCTTGACCCTTACATTAACCCTAATCCTTACACTAAACCTTACACTTACTCTTAACCTTAACCTTAGCTGTAACCTAATACTTACTCTTATGTTTCCCTCACCCTAAACCTAAAATTAGCCTAACCATTACCCTAACACTTACCCTTTCTTTAACCCTTACCCTGAACTTAAGTGTAAGTGTTAGGATAACGTTAACCTTAAGGGTGACCCTTAAGCTGATCCTTAATGTTTATGGTTAGGTTAAGGGTAATTGTACGAGTAATTACTAGGATAAGTGTAAGCGTAAGTGTACATGTAAGTGTTGATGTATGGCTTATGGTAAGGGTAAGGTAAAGGGTAAGGTTTATGTTAAGGGAAAGTGTAAGAGTAACGGATAGAATAAGGGTAAGTGTAACGGTTAAGTGTTAGGGTAATGGTTAGGGTTAATTTTAGGATTAGGGTGAGAAAAATGTAAGGTTAAGTACTAGCTTAAGGTTAAGGGTAAGGTTAAGGTTAAGAGTAAGTGTAAGGTTTAGGTTAAGGGTTAGGGTTAATGTAAGGTTCAGGGAAAGGTTTGGGGTAAGGTTTAGGGTTAGGTTCAGCTTAAGGGTAAGGGTTGGGGTAAGGTTAAGGGTATGGATAAGGATAAGTGTAAGGGATAGGGTAAGGGTAAGGGTTAGCGTAAGGGTAAGATTAATGGTAAGGTTTATGCTAAGGGTAAGCGTAAGGGTAACAGATAGAGTAAGGGTAAGGGTAACGGTAAGGTTAAGGGTACAAATATGTGTTAGGGTATGGGTTATGGTATGGGTAAGAGTTAGGGTAATGTAAGGGTAAGGGTGAGTGTAAGGGTATAGGTCAGGGTGAGGGTTAGAGTAAGGGTTAGGGTTAGGGTAAGGGTAAGTGTTAGAATAATGGTTAGGGTTAATTTTAGGGTTAGGGTGAGGGAAACGTAAGGGTAAGTATTGGGTTAAGGTAAGGGTAAGTGTAAGGTTTAGATTTAGGCTAATGGTAAATGTAGCAGAAAGGGTAAGGTTTACGATAAGGGTAAGTGTTAGGGTAAGGGTAAGGTTTAGGGTAACATAAAGGGTAAGGATTACGGTAAGGGTAAGGGTACGGGTAGAATTTGTTAGAATATGGCTTATGGTAAGGGTAAGGTTTAGGGTAAGAGTAAGTGTAAGTGTATGTGTAAGGGTACGGGTCATTGTAAGGGTTAGAGTAAGGGTTAGGGTAAGGGTAGGTGTTAGGGTAATGGTTAGGGTTAATTTTAGGGTTAGGGTGAGGGAAACGGAAGGGTAAGTATTAGGTTAAGGTTAAGGGTAAGGTTAAGGTTAAGAGTAAGTTTTAGGGTAAGGGTAAGGGTTAATGTAAGGGTCAGAGTAAGGGTTAAGGTAAGGTTTAGGGTTAGAGTTAGGTTAAGGTTAAGTTTTAGGTTAAGGGTAAGTTATATGTATAAGGATAAGTGTAAGGGTAAGTGTTAGGGTAAGTGTAAGGATAAGGATAAGTGTACAAGTCAGGGTAAGGTTTAGAGTTAGGATTAGGGTTTGGGTTAGGGTAAGGGTAAGTGTTAGGGTAATGGTTAGGGTTAATTTTAGGTGTAGGGTGACGGATAAGAAAGGGTAAGTAGTAGGTTAAGGTTAAGCGTAAGGTTAAGGTTAAGAGTAAGTGTAAGTTTTAGGGTACGGTTTAGGGTTAATGTAAGGGTCAGGGTAAGTGTTTGGGTAAGATTTAGGGTTAGGGTAAGAGTAAGTATATGGGTAATGGTAAGGGTAAGTGTTAGGGTTAGGGTAAGTGTAAGGTTTAGATTTAGGCTAAGGGTAAGTGTAGCAGAAAGGGTAAGGGTTACGGTAAGTGTAAGTGTAAGGATAAGGTTAAGGTTTAGGCTTACGTTAAGGGTAAGGATAATGCTTTGGTAAGGGTAAGAGTAAGGGTAAAGGTAAGGGTTACGGTAAGGGTAAGGGTACTGGTAGAAGTATGTGTTAGAGTACGGCTTATGGTAAGGGTACAAGTAGCTCCCCCCCAGAGACAGGACCCAAAGGTGTACAACCAGTTCCCAACACCCCTGAGACACAGGCCCCAACC
Source organism: Aythya ferina (assembly GCF_964211825.1). Classification (NCBI taxonomy): domain Eukaryota; kingdom Metazoa; phylum Chordata; class Aves; order Anseriformes; family Anatidae; genus Aythya; species Aythya ferina. Next base: position 1,526,546 of record NC_140305.1, on the reverse strand, counting down.
CCCCCCCAGACACAGCGACCCAAATTCTACAAGCAGCTCCCAACCCCTGCCAGGCAGGCCCCCTACCCTATACAAGCAGCTCCCAACCCTCCCCCCCCGCCCCGAGGGAGGCCCCCAAGCCCCCCACAAACACAGGCCCCTACAGTGTACAGGCAGCTCCCAGCCACCCCCAGATGCTGGCCCCAAAGTTGTACAAACAGCTCCCAGCCACCCTGCAGAAACCCTGCAGCCACCATGCTCGCCTGAGCAGAGCCTTCCAAGAATTGTGGGCAGGGGTCTTTGAGACGTGGGCAGGGGTCTTTGGGAGGAAGACCCCGAGTCTTCCTCACAGTGTACTTTTCACCTTTGGTCAGGAATCTGCTGAATTGGCATGTTTCTTAATTGCGAGAGCTGGTTGTTGCCAATTCTTCCGTTTGTTGTATCTTTATAATGAATTCCAATGTCCAGTTTTGAGATTTATAGTCCTTACGTTTGTTTCTCTGTCCGTCTGCCGCTTCCTTATCATGAGTTTCAGTGTCTTGTTTCGAGATATACAGTCCATGTCTGGGGATTGTCCTTGCCTCCCCAGTGCCTCCCCAATACCTCCTTAATCACCTCCTCCCTCAACCCAGGCTCCAACAGTGTACAAGCAGCTCCCAACCAACCCTCCCCTTCCCCCCCGCCCCCCGACACAGGCTCCAAAGGAATACAAAGAGCTCCCACCCCTCCCCCAGATGCTGGTCTCAACCCCACCCCCTCCCCCAGAAGCAGGCCCCAAAGGTGTAGAGTCAGCTCCCAACCCCCTCAATGCTGGCCCCTAGGGTCTACAAGCAGCTCCCCGCTTGCCCCCAGATACCGGCCCCAAACACAGACCCCAAAAGCCTAATCACAGGCCCTGAACTCTAGAGGCAGGCTCCAAAACCCAGGACAAAGCCCCAGTGGTTCGAGACAGGGCCCAAATCCCAGACACAGGCCCCAAACGCTAAACATATGCCAAAAAAAGTGTTAGTGCTGGTGCCAAATGTTACAGACAGGCCCAAAAGCCCAAGATGCTAAAGGCTGAGACGTAACTTGGCTTTCTGAATTACTGGAAAGCAGCTTTCATTCTCAGAAAATTGTGTGCAGGCTGATTAAGGAGGTACTGGGGAGGCAAGGACAATCCCCAGACAAGGACTGTATATCTCGAAACAAGACACTGGAACTCATGATAAGGAAGCGGCAGGCGGACAGAGAAACGAATGTAAGGACTATAACTCTCGAAACTGGACATTGGAATTCATTATAAAGATACAACAAACGGGAGAATTAGCAACAACCAGCTCTTGCAATTAAGAAACATGCCAATTCAGCAGATTCCTGACCAAAGGTGAAAAGTACACTGTGAGGAAGACTCGGGGTCTTCCTCCCAAAGACCCCTGCCCACGTCCCAAAGACCCCTGCCCACAATTCTTGGAAGGCTCTGTGCAGGCGCAAGGTGCCAAAAGGCTAATTAGCATGAGAAGCGAGGGAAGGCGGGGATAGGCAATGAATATGTATAGGCGTTTGTAGTATATTGATAGATTGATTGCATAAATTCAAGACTGCTTTCCGCTTTAGGTATTCACGATAGGTGGAGAGATCCCCCGTGCATCCAGCGCTGCAATAAAGAATATACCACTTAAAGGAATTTCGGCTTCGATCTTTGAATCAATTTGGCGACCCAGATGGGACAACCTCTCTGCCGGACTGCAGGACCTGCTGGGAACAGGACTCCCTAGGGTACCCCCGGGATTTCCCGGAGGGACTCCTCGACTCACCGGATCACTGCGGAGGCAGACAAGGACCCCATCATTGTAAGTGAGTATATTCTTTATTCTGGTTTGGTTTTCTGGTAGACCGGTCATCTGGAACTGTCTGTAAGTCAGAAGGTGATCTTCTGCGAGGCAGTGTTTGGTATATACTTTGTGGTTATCACCATAAGTACATGTTTGGGGACCTTAAGGAAGGAGCTCGCTTTAAGGTCCATCTGGAATTGTGTTGTCTATTTCGGTTTTCTGACTCATGGAGTATGGTATTTAACTCTGGTTATTGTTACTGCGATTTTGGCTATTTTCCTGGTGGTAATAGTAGGTTCGTGGCATTGTTATAAGAAAGATATCGTTACGGTGTTACACAGTTCGGTTTTCTGACTTATCGCATGTGGAATTTGACTCTGACTATTGTTACTGTGATTTTGGCAATATTGCTGGTAATAGTAGTTTTGTGACATCGCTACTGAAAGATATTGCGTGCCCGTAGTTTTGTGAGTGATACGTTTTGTGATACGCTTTTGTAAGTAACATGTGTATTCTGAAAGTGTAAACTGGAAACTGGGGGGGCAAACAAGCAGTGAAATTTTAAAGAAAAGTGTGTTAGGATGTGTTTTAAGTCACTGGAAAGATATTGGAGGATCTGCCGGTGGAAGTGTGAACAGGAAAACATTGATAAAATATTGTAATCAGTGGTGGCCGCTTTATAAGCTGGAATGTGGAGAAAAGTGGCCCCTAAATGGAACTTTAAACTATAATATTTTGCTACAGTTAATGTTGTTTTTTGAGAAGCAGAACAGGAGGAAATGTTGTATACTGATGTTTCAGCATCTTGGTGGGAAAAGGTAGGGAATTAAGTTGGCCCCTGACTGAACCTTTGATGTTGGCATTAGAGAAGTACAGGCTGGAGAAAGATAAAGGAAGTGTTAAAAGGGTTGTTGAAAGTGTTAAAGGTGTTTGAAGTTGAATGAGCAGGGAAAGAGGATGTAGGAATGTTAATAGTTCTGCCTCTGCCCGAGGCAGAGATCTTAAAATCATGGGTGTTAGCCCTTTAGGGCAAAGGGACCATGATCGGTCCGGTCCGAGAGAGTTGTCACAGAAACAGAAAAGAGGTCAACTCTTAAAACAACCTGAGTTCATGTGCGAGCTCAGATTGCTGATGGGACCGTTCAGGGAACTGTGGACAATTGCATTCCCCTGACCGACCCCCACTAAGACCCGAATCATCCTGAAAATCATGAACGGTTAAGTAAATACTAAAACCTGGATGAATTGGGAATTGAGAATATGCTTCCAACAAGGTCTAAAAGAAAGCCCTATGGAATTTTTGGACCAACTCTGAAATGTAATGAAAATAAATAAATAAATAAATAAATAAAACAAAACAGTTTGGACCTGGCTTTGGAGGACAAATTGACTAGCCTTTTCCTAGAGTAATCAACCCCTGATTTCAACAGGAATAACGGGGACCTGGGGAATCTACCCTAGCGGATCCTCCACTGGTTATAATGAAGCTAGGGGAGGAATGGAAGTGAAATTTCTTATTGCTATGGAGCAACGTATTCAGTTCTAAATCAAGCATTAATGCCTTCACAGAATTATTATGTTAGGGTAAAAGGTGTGTCGTGGTTTAACCTGGCCGGCAGCTAAACACCACGCAGCTGTTCGCTCCCCCTCCCCCTCCCTCTCTGGGACGGGGGAGAGAAATGGAAAGTGAAGCCCGTGAGTTGAGATAAAGACAGTTTAATAAGACAAAATAATAATAATAATAATAATAATAATAATAATACAATGATGATAATAGTACCACTACTAATAATGTGTACAAGCAAGTGATGCACAATGCAATTGCTCACCACCCGCTGACCGATGCCCAGCCTAACCCCGAGCAGTCCGGCCCCCTCCCCCTGGCTAGCCACCCCTATGTATTGTTTAGCCTGACGTCAGATGCTATGGAATACCCCTTTGGCTAGTTTGGGTCACCTGTCCTGGGTCTGTCCCCTCCCAGCTCTTACTGCACCCCCAGCCTGCCTGTTGGCAGGACAGAGCAAGAAGCTGAGATGTCCTTGGCTTGGTATAAGCATTGCTCTGCAACAACTGAAACATCGGGGTGTTATCAGCACTCTTCTCATCCTAAGCCAAAACATAGCATTCTCCCAGCTACTAGGAAGAAAATTAACTCTGTTCTAACTGAAACCAGGACAAGGTGTAACCGAAAAGGCTTATTTTTGTGAACCTTTGAAGTACAAGTTAGGGAAACAATGGGGCATACACAGATTTTTATCTATGCCTAGCTCCTCATGGGCACTCTTAGGTAGAGATTTATTAGAGCAAGTAGGAGCAGAAATTGTCTTTGAAAAAGGGAAAATGGAATTAAGAACAGGAGAAGAACAACTAATAAATGTGTTAAGCTTGGCACTAATACAAACTGACCCTAAAAGTGAAATACCTTTAGAGATCACAGATCAAGTATGTCCAGGAGTTTGGGCTACCGAAGTCCCTGGAAGAGCTAAAAATGTGACCTTAATAATTATTAAATTAAAGCCAGGAGAGAAACCCGTTAAGGTTAAGTAATATCCTTTGAGGATAGAAGATAGGAAAGGAATTAAAGAGATAATTGATCAATTTTTACAGTATGGATTATTGATTGAATGCGAATCAGAATACAATTCAGCCATATTGCCAATTAAAAAGGCAGATGAAAAAGCTATAGGCTAGTTCAGGATTTGAGGGCCATAAATAAAATCACTGAGGATATACATCCAGTAGTGGCAAACCCTTATACTTTGCTGACTAAATTAAAGAATAGTCAAGTCTGGTTTACCGTACTGGATTTAAAAGATGCCTTCTTCTGCCTAGGCTTAGCCACAGAAAGCCAAAACCTATTCGCCTTTGAATGGGAAAATCCCGATTCAGGCAGAAAGACGCAGCTTACGTGGACATTACTACCTCAAGGATTCAAGAATAGCCCCACTATTTTTGGAAACCAATTAGCAAGGGAACTCGAAACATGGATACCTCCGGACACTGAAGGTGCTTTGTTACAATATGTAGTATGTAGATGATCTCTTAATAGCTACCGAGACTAAAGGGAGTTGTATTCAATGGACTATAAGTCGTCTTAATTTTCTGGGTTTAAATGGATATCAAGTCTCTTGACAGAAAGTCCAGCTGGCTCAACAAAGTGTGACCTATCTGGGATTTGACATTTCGGAAGGACAACGAGAACTAGGAACTGAACATAAGGAAGTCATTTGCCGGACTCCAGAACCTCAAATGGTAAAGGAGCTACAAACCTTTTTAGGAATGACAGGTTGGTGTCGCCTTTGGATTTATAATTATGGACTATTGGTAAAGCCTCTATGTGAATTGATAAAGATTAACCAGTCAAAGTTAGTCTGGACTGGAGAAGCACAAAAAGTCTTTAAACAACTTAAACAAGAATTGATGATTTTGAAATATCAAGCAATATTGGTAGAACAGGATGACGTGGAAATTGTGATAATTCATATTGTGAATCTAGCCTCTTTTCTTAGTGATGCTCCGGCACAAGCTGTGATTCACGATTGTTTAGAAACTCTAGAGACTGTGTATTCCAGCCGACCAGACCTTAAGGAGGAGCCCATGGAAGATGCGGAAGAAACTTGGTTCACGGATGGGAGCAGTTTTGTTACTCAAAGACAACGTAAAGCTGGATATGCTATAACAACTACTCAGCAGGTAATCGAGTCTAAGCCTTTACCCCCTGGAACATCAGCTCAAAAGGCGGAGATAGTTGCTCTCACGAGAGCATTGGAACTGGCAGCGGGAAAAAGGGTAAATATTTGGACAGATTCTAAATATACATTCGGCGTGGTACATGCTCATGGAGCAATTTGGAAAGAACATGGATTGCTGACCGCTCAGTGAAAACACAAAGTATGCTGAAGAAATTTTAAAATTGTTAGAGGCTGTAAAACAACCAGAAAAGGTAGCTATCATGCATTGTCAGGGACACCAAAAGGGGAACACCAATTTTGAAATTGGAAAATCGATTGGCAGAGGCTAAGCAGGCAGCTGAAATAACTGAGGTGAAGGCATTGTCTTTGATACCAGACGGTAAAATCCAAACTATATCCAAATTATACAAAAGAAGACTTAAAATTAATTGAAGATTTGAAAGGTAAAATGAAACCAGATGGATGAGTATATTTAAAAGATAACCCCATAGTAATACCCTCTAGTTTGACATGGCCCATAGTTCTTACAGAACACAATAAAACGCATTGGGGAGCTGGCACACTGCATAAGAGCCTGAGTCAGACATTAGTGGGACGATATGATAAAACAAGTAACTCAACAATGTAGCATTTGCTTACACAATAACCCCAATACCAAGGATAGAATAAAATTTGGAATAATCGGTAAAGGAAATTATTCGGGGCAACAGTGGCAAATTGATTTTTCAGAACTCCCTAGAAAAGGGGGGTATCATTATTTACTGGTTCTGACTGACACGTTTTCAGGAAGGCCTGAAGCCTTTCCCTGTCGAACAAACAAAGCAAGAGAAGTGGTTAAAGTCTTGTTAAATAAAATAATACCATGCTTTGGGATTCTAGTAGCAATGTCTTCTGATAGAGGTTCACATTTTTGTGCACCAGTGGTAGAACAGATAAGTAAGATTCTAAAGATAGATTGGCAACTGCATACTCCTTATAGACCACAGGCAAGTGGACAGGTAGAAAAAATGAACCATTTAATTAAACAATAAATAGCTAAAATTGGATAAGAAGCTAATTTGTCATGGCCTCAATCCCTCCCTTTAGCATTACTTGGAATTAGAGTTAAACCTAGAATAAAAGGAAATTTGAGTCCCTTCAAAATCTTATATGGAAGGCCATAGCAATTTCTATTTAGTGGAGAGGACCTAACGCAGTTAGGATCAGAACATTTATATGCTTATATAACTGAACTTCAGAAACAATTAAATAAAGTACATAAATTTGTTTTAGGGACCAGGGCTAGAGGGTTGGATCAACCGATCCACCCCTTTAAGCTCGGGGATTTTATTTTTATAAAGACTTTTTCAGGACAACCCGTGCAGGAAAAATGGAAGGAAAGTGGATGGGAGCATACCAAGTATTACTGACAACACACACCGCCATTAAGATTAAGAAGCAAGCAGCTTGGATCCACAATTCAAGGGTGAAGAAGGCCCCGGCGAGGATATGGACCACCACTCCAATTGGACCAACAAAATTACGGTTTTCCAGATCCTAATGATTGCAGGGGTGCGGTTCTCAGATTTGGGGTGGGCAACTTGGGATGAGAACTTACACCTGACCTTAATACAAACAATTTCTCAAGTAACTAATAAGACGAACTGTTGGGTATGCACCCATCTGCCACAGCATGGGAATAAGGGTGTATCGTTAATTGGGATTCCCTTGCCTGCAAACTTATCTTGGACTAATTTGTGGGAAAACACGTCTTGGGGTCGAAAATATTAAGCAGTTTTGGAACTAGAAGCGAGTAGCTTCATGCCGTTAGAATCCTATTATGTATGTGTACAAAGGTGTAACCCGCCTAAGGGTATAGGAAAACAGTATTGTATAAATACGGATACTACTTATGTGGGAAATCAGACATCTTGTAATTGAACAATTGATATTAGTATGACTAGCGGCTGGGCAAATTCAACCAGCTGGACGGTTCCAGAAGGAAAAGGGTGGTATTGGCTATGCAATGATACAGCTCGTAAGGTCTTGCCTGAGAATTGGAAGGGAACTTGCACTCTTGGAGCGGTAGTCCCCAGTATGACAGTACATGATGTAGTGCCTCGAGGTTACTCGAGAAATCATATCCGGAGAATCAGATGAAAAATTAACAATCCATTGGTAGAGAGACACACCCCTTTTCATAGTTTTGTGCGATGGTTTATCCCATGGTTAGGAGTGAGTGAATTGGAAAAGGCAATAGTTAATATTTCTGCAATTATAGAGAAGTTAGAAAACAAAATTCTGGATGCTATAAAGGCTCAACAAGAAGAGATATCTAGTTTATCACAGGTAGTGTTACAAAATCGGATGGCCCTAGACTTGTTACTGGCCACTCAAGGGGGAGTCTGTACAGTAATAAACACAAGTTGTTGTATGTATGTAGATCAGAGTGGAAGGATCTCTACCGACCTGGAAGAAATATGGAAGCAGACCAGGATCCTACATGAGATCAGTAAAGATGATCTTTCATGGAGTTTTAGTGAACTATGGAATAAGTTAACCTCCTGGTTGCCCAATTTCCAATGGTTGAAACAAGTATTCATTGCTCTAATCGTATTAGTAGTGTTAGGAATATTTGTGTGCATGTTGTTTAGATGCCTGCTTTGTTGTGTTACTGTAAATAATGAAAGTATCTGATGCAAAAGAATTTGCATGGGAAAAGAAAAGGGGGGATTGATTAAGGAGGTATTGGGGAGGCAAGGACAATCCCCAGACAAGGACTGTATATCTCGAAACAAGACACTGGAACTCATGATAAGGAAGCGGCAGGCGGACAGAGAAACGAATGTAAGGACTATAAATCTCGAAACTGGACATTGGAATTCATTATAAAGATACAACAAACGGGAGAATTGGCAACAACCAGCTCTTGCAATTAAGAAACATGCCAATTCAGCAGATTCCTGACCAAAGGTGAAAAGTACACTGTGAGGAAGACTCGGGGTCTTCCTCCCAAAGACCCCTGCCCACGTCCCAAAGACCCCTGCCCACAATTCTTGGAAGGCTCTGTGCAGGCGCAAGGTGCCAAAAGGCTAATTAGCATGAGAAGCGAGGGAAGGCGGGGATAGGTAATGAATATGTATAGGTGCTTGTAGAATACTGGTAGATTGATTGTATAAATTCAAGACTGCGTTCTGCTTTGGGTATGCACGATAGGTGGAGAGATCCCCCGTGCATCCAGCGCTGCAATAAAGAATATACCACTTAAAGGAATTTTGGCTTCGATCTTTGAATCAATTTGGCGACCCAGATGGGACAACCTCTCTGCCGGACTGCAGGACCTGCTGGGAACAGGACTCCCTAGGGTACCCCCGGGATTTCCCGGAGGGACTCCTCGACTCACCGGATCACTGCGGAGGCAGACAAGGACCCCATCATTGTAAGTGAGTATATTCTTTATTCTGGTTTGGTTTTCTGGTAGACCGGTCATCTGGAACTGTCTGTAAGTCAGAAGGTGATCTTCTGCGAGGCAGTGTTTGGTATATACTTTGTGGTTATCACCATAAGTACATGTTTGGGGACCTTAAGGAAGGAGCTCGCTTTAAGGTCCATCTGGAATTGTGTTGTCTATTTCGGTTTTCTGACTCATGGAGTATGGTATTTAACTCTGGTTATTGTTACTGCGATTTTGGCTATTATCCTGGTGGTAATAGTAGGTTCGTGGCATTGTTATAAGAAAGATATCGTTACGGTGTTACACAGTTCGGTTTTCTGACTTATCGCATGTGGAATTTGACTCTGACTATTGTTACTGTGATTTTGGCAATATTGCTGGTAATAGTAGTTTGTGGCATCGCTACTGAAAGATATTGCGTGCTCGTATTTTTGTGAGTGATACGTTTTGTGATACGCTTTTGTAAGTAACGTGTGTATTCTGAAAGTGTAAACTGGAAACTGGGGGGGCAAACAAGCAGTGAAATTTTAAAGAAAAGTGTGTTAGGATGTGTTTTAAGTCACTGGAAGGATATTGGAGGATCTGCCGGTGGAAGTGTGAACAGGAAAACATTGATAAAATATCGTAATCAGTGGTGGCCGCTTTATAAGCTGGAATGTGGAGAAAAGTGGCCCCTAAATGGAACTTTAAACTATAATATTTTGCTACAGTTAATGTTGTTTTTTGAGAAGCAGAACAGGAGGAAATGTTGTATACTGATGTTTCAGCATCTTGGTGGGAAAAGGTAGGGAATTAAGTTGGCCCCTGACTGAACCTTTGATGTTGGCATTAGAGAAGTACAGGCTGGAGAAAGATAAAGGAAGTGTTAAAAGGGTTGTTGAAAGTGTTAAAGGTGTTTGAAGTTGAATGAGCAGGGAAAGAGGATGTAGGAATGTTAATAGTTCTGCCTCTGCCCGAGGCAGAGATCTTAAAATCATGGGTGTTAGCCCTTTAGGGCAAAGGGACCATGATCGGTCCGAGAGAGTTGTCACAGAAACAGAAAAGAGGTCAACTCTTAAAACAACCTGAGTTCATGTGCGAGCTCAGATTGCTGATGGGACTGTTCAGGGAACTGTGGACAATTGCATTCCCCGACCGACCCCCACTAAGACCCGAATCATCCTGAAAATTATGAACGGTTAAGTAAATACTAAAACCTGGATGAATTGGGAATTGAGAATATGCTTCCAACAAGGTCTAAAAGAAAGCCCTATGGAATTTTTGGACCAACTCTGAAATGTAATAAAAATAAATAAATAAATAAATAAAACAAAACGGTTTGGACCTGGCTTTGGAGGACAAATTGACTAGCCTTTTCCTAGGGTAATCAATCCCTGATTTCAACAGGAATAACGGGGACCTGGGGAATCTACCCTAGCGGATCCTCCACTGGTTATAATGAAGCTAGGTAAGGAATGGAAGTGAAATTTCTTATTGCTATGGGGCAACGTATTCAGTTCTAAATCAAGCATTAATGCCTTCACAGAATTATTATGTTAGGGTAAAAGGTATGTCGTGGTTTAACCCGGCCGGCAGCTAAACACCACGCAGCTGTTCGCTCACCCTCCCCCTCCCCCCTCCCCCATCCAGCGCTGCAATAAAGAATATACCACTTAAAGGAATTTCGGCTTCGATCTTTGAATAAAGGCTAGATAGGATGGGGCTTCAGGCACCTCTTCACCTGAGGAAACACGCTGCCATCAGGCACCGCTGTGCCAGACAAGCTTGTTCTGCTAGAACACCCTACTCAGATGCACTGTGGCATTCAAGTGAACTGCTTTCATGCAAATATAACGACTGATGTTACAACCCACCTTGCCTGTGGCACCTGATGAACAGAAGAGTAAGCCACCGCAGCGCTTCAAAACCATCCCTGCACGTGCCGCTCCTTGTCACTCTCTGGCCTTATCTCATATCCTTATCCACTTCTGTGGAGAGCCTGCCACGGCACCTGCAAAGCAAGACGGACACCTTTCATAGTCACCTTGTGCTACTTGGTCGTTCTGCTCCAACCCAGCTCATGACCAGCCCCTCTTCTTACACAGCTCTTCAGAGTGCAGTTTGCTCCTTTGAGCCTGTGCGAGACACCTGTGAAAGAAAAAGAAACGCATAGGCCGATGCAGCATCCAAAGACACAGCACAACTAGGTAAGTTACTCTCATCTGCTCCCTTACCTCTGCCGCTTACCAGCCCCCGAGGCAGATGCTTCAATCTACCCTCTTCAAACAGCTACAACACCTCTAAAAGACAAAGAGGGGATGCCTAGAGGAACAGTGAGACCTACAACACAACAACTGCTACATCTGTTCCTCACTCACCTTGCCAGAGGCAGCTCTGCGTGTGACGTCCCAGGTTGTACACTGCGTTACCTAACCCTTACCGTAACCCTTACCCTAACCCTTCTCACCCTTACCATTACCCAAATCCTTACCTTTACTTTTTCCTTACCCTTACTCTTTCCTTTAACCATAACCTTACCCTTACCCTAATCCTTACCCTTAACCTAACCCTAACCCTAAACCTTACCCCAACCCTTACCCTGACCCTTACATTAACCCTAACCCTTACCCTAAACCTTACACTTACTCCTAACATTAACCTTACACTTAACCTTTAGCTAATACTTAACCTTACGTTTTTCTCACCCTAACCCTATAATTAACCATAACCATTACCCTAACACTTAACCTTACCCTTACAATAAGTCATACAACAACACTTAAATGTACACTTACGCTTACAGTTACCCTAGGAATTACTCGTTCAATTACTCCTACCCTTACCCTTACACTTACCCTTACCCTTACCCTTCTGCATACCATTACCCTTACCCTAAACCTTACACTTACCCTTATCCTTACCCTAACCCTAACCCTCACCCTTACCATTAACCATACCCTTACTCTTCTCCTTACCCTAAACCTTACCCCAACCCTTACCCTGACCCTTACATTAACCCTAACCCTTATCCTAAACCTTACACTTACTCTTAACCTTAACCTTATCCTTAACCTTAACCTAATCCTTACCCTTACGTTTCCCTCACCATAAGCCTAAAATTTACCCTAACCATTACCCTAACACCCTTACCCTAACCCTTACTCTAACCCTTACAATGGCTTATGGTAAGGTTAAGGGTAAGGTTTATGTTAAGGTTAAGCGTAAGGGTAACGGATAGAGTAAGGGTAAGGGTAAGGTTAAGGGTAACGGTAAGGTTAAGGGTACAAATATGTGTTAGGGTATGGGTTATGGTATGGGTAAGAATTAGGGTAAGTATAAGGGTAAGGGTAAGTGTAAGGGTACAGGTCAGGGTAAGGGTTAGAGTAAGGGTTAGGGTTAGGGTAAGGTTAAGTGTTAGGGTAATGGTTAGGGTTAGTTTAAGGGTTAAAGTCAGGAAAACGTATGCGTAAGTATTAGGTGAATGTTAAGGGTAAGGTTAAGGTTAAGAGTAAGTGTAAGTTTTAGGGTAAGGGTTAGGGTTAATGTAAGGGTCAGGGTAAGGGTTGGGTTAAGGTTTAGGGTAAGGGTTAGGTTAAGGATAAGTGTTAGGGTAAGGTTAATGGTAACTGTAAGTGTAAAGGTAAGGGTTAGGGTAAGGGTAAGAATAAGGGTATGGGTAATGGTAAGGATGAGGGTTAGGATAAGGGTAAGTGTAAGGTTTAGATTTAGGCTAAGGGTAAGTGTAGCAGAAAGGGTAAGCTTTACAGAATCACAGAATTTTCTAGGTTGGAAGAGACCTCAAGGTCATCGAGTCCAACCTCCAACCTAACGCTAACAGCCCTCCACTAAACCATATCCCTAAGCTCTACATCTAAACGTCTTTTGAAGACTTCCAAGGATGGTGACTCCACCACTTCCCTGGGCAGCCTGTTCCAGTGCCTCACAACCCTTTCAGTGAAGAAGTTCTTCCTAACATCTAGCCTAAAACTCCCCTGGCTCAACTTAAACCCATACCCCCTCGTCCTGTCACCAGGCACGTGGGAGAACAGGCCAACCCCCACCTCGCTACAGCCTCCCTTGAGGTACCTAAAAAGAGCGATAAGGTCGCCCCTGAGCCTCCTCTTCTCCAGGCTGAACAAGCCCAGCTCCCTCAGCCGCTCCTCGTAGGACTTGTTCTCCAGGCCCCTCACCAGCTTCGTCGCCCTTCTCTGCACCCGCTCAAGCACCTCGATGTCCTTCTTGTAGCGAGGGGCCCAAAACTGAACACAGTACTCGAGGTGCGGCCTCACCAGAGCTGAGTACAGGGGGACGATCACCTCCCTAGCCCTGCTGGTCACGCTGTTCCTAATACAAGCCAGGATGCCGTTGGCCTTCTTGGCCACCTGAGCACACTGCTGGCTCATATTCAGCCGACTGTCCACCATCACTCCCAGGTCCTTCTCTGCCTGGCAGCTTTCCAACCATTCCTCTCCCAGCCTGTAGCTCTGCTTGGGGTTATTGCGCCCCAGGTGCAGGACCCGGCACTTGGCCTTGTTAAACTTCATGCAGTTGACCTCAGCCCATCGGTCCAGCCTATCCAGATCCTCCTGCAGAGCTTTCCTACCCTCAAGCAGATCGACACACGCACCTAACTTGGTGTCATCTGCGAACTTACTGAGGGTGCACTCGATGCCCTCGTCCAGATCATCGATGAAGATATTAAAGAGGATACTACGGTAAGGTTTAAGGTTTAGGGTTAGTTTAAGGGTAAAGGTAAGGTTAAGGGTACGGGTCACGGTAAGGGTTAGAGTAAGGGTTTGTGTAAGGGTAAGGGTAAGGGTTAGGATAAATGTAAGGGTGCTGCACAGAATTATCTGAGAATGAAAGCTGCTTTCCAGTAATTCAGAAAGCCAAGTTACGTCTCAGCCTTGGGCATCTCGGGCTTTTGGGCCTGTCTGTAACATTTGGCACCAGCACTAACACTTTTTTTGGCATATGTTTAGCGTTTGGGGCCTGTGTCTGGGATTTGGGCCCTGTCTCGAACCACTGGGGCTTTGTCCAGGGTTTTGGAGCCTGCCTCTAGAGTTCAGGGCCTGTGATTAGGCTTTTGGGGTCTGTGTCTGGGGGCCGGTATCTGGGGGCAAGGGGGGAGCTGCTTGTAGACCCTAGGGGCCAGCATTGAGGGGGTTGGGAGCTGACTCTACACCTTTGGGGCCTGCTTCTGGGGGCGGGGGTGGGGTTGAGACCAGCATCTGGGGGAGGGGTGGGAGCTCTTTGTATTCCTTTGGAGCCTGTGTCGGGGGGCGGGGGGGGGGGGGGGGAAGGGGAGGGTTGGTTGGGAGGTGCTTGTACACTGTTGGAGCCTGGGTTGAGGGAGGAGGTTTGGAGCTGCTTCTACACCTTTGGGCCTGGCATCGGGGGTAGGGGGTTGGGTGCTGGTTGTAGGGGCCTGTGTTTGGGGGGGGGGGGCTTGGGACCTGCGTCTGGGGGAGGGGTGGGAGCTGCTTGTACACCTTTGGGGCCTGCATGTGTGGGGGGTCAGGGCCTGTGTCTAGCGGGCTGGGAACTGCTTGTACAATGTAGGAATCTGTTTCTGCAGGGTGGCTGGGAGCTGTTTGTACAACTTTGGGGCCAGCATCTTAGGGTGGCTGGGAGCTGCCTGTACACTGTAGGGGCCTGTGTTTGTGGGGGGCTTGGGGGCCTCCCTCGGGGGGGGAGGGGAGGGTTGGGAGCTGCTTGTATAGGGTAGGGGGCCTGCCTGGCAGGGGTTGGGAGCTGCTTGTAGAATTTGGGTCGCTGTGTCTGGGGGGGCGGCTGGGGCCTGTGTCTCAGGGGTGTTGGGAACTGGTTGTACACCTTTGGGTCCTGTCTCTGGGGGGGAGCTACTTGTACACTTTTGGGATCTGTATTTGAGGGGGGTGTGGAGCTGCTTGTGCACTTTTGGACCTATGTTTAGGGGGGTTGGGAGTTGCTCGTGCATTCTAGGTGCCTCCCTTTTGAGAAGGGTTGGGGCCTGCATCTGTGGGTGGTTGGGAGCTGCTTGTACACTATAGGGGCCATGGTCTTGGAGGGGGGTCTGGGCTGTTTATACACCTTTGTGGCCTGTGCTTTGTGGCCTGTGTTTGGGGGGGGGGGGTGGGCCTGTGCCTGGGGAAGTTGGGAGCTGTTTGTTCACTCTAGGAGCCTCCATTTGGGGGTCTTTGGGGCCTCCCTTTGAGGGGGAGGGAGTTGGGAGTTGGTTGTACACCTCCGCATCCCATGTCTTGGGGGGGGTGGGGGGAGTGGGACCGGTCTCTGAAGGGGCGGGTTGTGAGCTGCTTGTACACCTGTGTCGGGGGGAGGGTAGGGGGGGTGGTGGGGGTCGGGCCCGGGTCTTGGGCCAGTGTCTGGGTGGAGTCCAGTTCTTGGGAAGGGGTGGTGGGGTAGGAGCTGCTTGTGGGCAGTTGGGGTCTGCATCTGGGTGTGGTTGGTGCCTGCTTCTGTTGGCAGTTTGGGGCCTGCTTGTAGACTTGTGCAGCCTGGGTTTGGGGGCTTTTCTGTAACTTTTGGGGTCTGCATTTTTGCTTTGGGATGCATCTTGAGCTTTTGAGGCCTAGCAGTAGCATTTGGGGCCTGCATCTGGGGCTTTTCTGTAGCATTTTGGTTGCGTATTTGTGATTTGGGGCCTGTATCGTGGGTTTTGCCTTTTTTGTAGTTTCCATCTTTGCGTGTGTGTGTTTCGTTGTTGGTTGTCTGGGGTTAGGGGCAGTTTGGGGTTTGGATTAAGGTCAGTGTCATTAGCGTTAGGGGGTTGATAATAAGGGTTAGGGTTGTGGTTAGAGTTGTTAGGTTTAAGGGGAATAAGGACTTCAGGGTAAGGGGATCAAGGTTGTGGGAATAAAAATGTTGTTTTTGCGCAGTTACATCCTGTAGAGGGAAGGAAGGTGGTATTGAGATACGCTTGCAGTGATAAGACAGCTTAACAGTGTGAAATGAGTTCATCTGATTCGTGTCAATATGGAACAATGCTAGGGCCGCATGATATGATGAAAAGTCTAAGAAAACCAGAGTGGTTAATGTATATAGTTCTTGCATCTTGCAAAGGAATGGTCCAGCAATTCGGGTCAATAGGGGATAAGAGAACAAAGGGGTTTCAGAATAACTGCTAACTATTACAACTGTTGCATGGGACACTATGCAAGTGTCTGCCATCCAGCCAAGATGGACAAAGGAGAATGACAAGAGAAAAGCCTGGGAGGAAGACTACGAGCCTTCAGTACGAGCGGCCCCCAGAGGGGACTGATACCGGAGACTGATAACGCCTGCACCAGTGGGAGGGTTTGGATTCTGGGAACTAATTAGAATAACCCTGCCTTTTGTAGAAGTAGTAATGAATATGTATTAGCCTAGCAGCATAAAAACCAGCCGCCTGATGTAACTTGTGTGCGTCTTGGTGGAGCAGAGACTCCTGGCGCACCCAGCGCTGCTTGCTTACCTCTATTCATTTAATAAATTGTAAATTTCAATTGCAATCCTATTTGGGACCCAGTCATTTATTACAAGCGGGCACTCGTCCGGGAGGGCTTTGGTTCCTGATTTCTGGTTTGATCTAGGAGAGGCACCCCCACCATTTGGTGGCTGCTGTTTGAGTCAGGTCGGAACTAATGGCATCTTAAACCTGAATAAAGGTAAGCAAAGTTTCTGATTCTTTTTTTCAGCTCCCTTGCCAGCTGCAGCACTATATTTTGCCCATAATTGTGTGTGTGAAGATGCGAACGAAGATGACGGAGTCGTAAGCATTTAAAGCGTATACCGTTCGGTTGGGTGGGGTTCGGTTGCCTGTGTGTGTAAGAGTGTGACTGGGATGGAACTTAGTTCCGAAGCGATTGTGGAGGTCTTCTAACCGCGTTTTCAATCTCCCGTGAGGGACTTGGCCGGTGAAGGACCGAAGGGATTCCTATAGGATTTGTGGGTGTGTGATAGGTCCTCGACCCCCTGCAAGACACTCTTACTAAGGTAACCAAGGGCTGTGGGAATTGCCAGAGTAAAATTCCTAGATGGGTCAGACAAAATTGAAGACCAGAGACCAGAAGAAAGGGAGCAAATTACCAGTCATACCACCAGAAAGTCCATTAGGAATAACGATTCGAAATTGGAATGATAGGGACCCCAGAAAAGGAAAAAGTAAATTAAAAATGGTCCAGTATTGTGTGACAGAATGGCCAAAGGAGCCTTTAAGACTACATGTCTTTTGGCCTGTTTTTGGATCCTTCAAAGACTGGATTTGCCAGGCCTTAAATATCCATGTTAATTCAAAGGAAGCTTTTAGCCAGGAAGAAAGTGATTATGCAGGATTATGGATCAGGAGGACTTCACGTCCTTTTCCAGCCTCAATATTTACACTAAAAGCAGGTAAGAAATTTGAAGAACAAGAAGAACATGAAAAAGAAAAAGAAGATAAACGTGAGCCGTTGGATAAGCTACCACCTCCATATCCTAACAATCCACTCCCGGCGGCTCCCCCTCCGGTGGCTGTGGTATCGCCACCAGTACCACCGTTGCCCCAGCTTCCACCACCAACAGCACCAGAATTAGACCGACCTCCGGCCGCATGCAGGAGAAGTAGGACGGACGTATCTGAGAGGGCTTCTCTATATCCCTTAAGGGAGGTAACTGGTGTATAACTGGTGCGCATCTTGTTGGAGCAGAGACTCCCGGCGTACCCAGCACTGTTTGCTTACCTCTATTCATTCAGTGAATTGTAAACTTTGATTGTAATCCTATTTGGGACTTTTATTTATTATAACAGACAACCTTGTAAAACGCAGACAACCAGAATCCTTACAGCAATTAGGTGGAAATCACGGCGTAAGAAACATTACCACCTCAAAGAGTAAAAACCTCAAAAGAAATGTGACTTGTAACAGGCCAGCAGCTGTGTATTTTCTGTGAAGCACCAGCTAGATTATGAACCTTGAATAGCACAGATAAAGGGGAAACAGGGTAGGGTCCCGGTCCTCGGCAGAAAAAAAAAGTGTATAAACTGTGTATGGAATTAGTAGGCACCCTCCTGCTTGTGGGACACCCGCCATTGTAATCTCGAATAATAATGCTACTGTACTGAGATCCTCGACTCAGCCTATGCTATTTGCTACAGATTGATTCAGGGTTTTAAGGTTTCAGGGATTGGGCACTAGGGTTGGGTTTCAGGGTAAGGGGTTTCAGGGTTTATGTTTAGGATTTTAAGGTTTTTAGGGTTGGAGTTTTAACGGTTAGGGTTTTAAGGGTTTGGGGGTTAGGGTTTTAAGGGTTTCAGGGTTAGCGTGTTAGGGTATTAGAGTTTTTTGGGTTGTAGTGTTGATATGTTTTTTAGGGTTAGAGTCTTAAGGTTTTATTTTTGGTCAGTTATTTACGGTTAGGGTTTTAAGATCTTTTTTTTTTTTTTTTTTTTTTTTTTTTTTTTTTTTTTCAGGTTAGGTTCTCCAGGTCCAGGGTTTTGAGTATCCTAATTTTGGGGGTTTGGATTTTGAGCATCTTAATTTTGGGGGTTAGGCTTTTGTGTGCCCTAATTTTTTGGGATCGGCTTTCAAGCATCCTAAGTAGTTGGGTTAGGGTTTTGAGCATCTTAATATTTTGGGTCTGGGTAATGAGCATCCTCGGTTTTCAGGATAGGGTTTTGAGCATCTTAATGTTTCCAGGATAGGGTTTGGAGCGTCCTAAGTTTTTGGGATAGGTCTTTGAGCTTCCTAATGTTTTCCGGATAGGGTTTGGAGCATCTTAATGTTTTGGGTTTGGGTTTTGAGCGTCTGAATGTTTTTGGGTTAGGGCTTGGAGCGTCCTGTTTTCGGGATAGGGTTTGGAGCGTCCTAGTGTTTTCGGGATAGGGTTTTGAGCGTCCAAAGTTTTTGGGTTTGGGTTTTGAGCGTCCAAAGTGTTATAAGTTTCCCCCTTAATTAATTTTCAGAGAGCATTGTATTAATCATAGAAAGGAATTTATTGAGCAAGCAAACATCAAGCAAAACAGCACTGGGCAGCCGGGGAGTCTCAGCTCCGCCAACGGCACGCACCTCACCCCCGCCAAGGTCCCTTTTTATATCTTGCTAATTCCGGGATTACGCATCCTGGTATATTCTGCGACTGCGCGCACTGTTGCAATGAAAATAATTTTTAAGAATTTAAATCTCTTTAAAAAGAAAATTAAGCAAAAGAATTTTCATAGTGTCTAGGCAAGCATTATGCAGCTCCTTACTTCAGCAGGGAGCTTTCGCAACTCCCGCTCCTCAAACAGAACTCCTTGTTTTTATAATACAAAAGACAATGAGCAAACATTTATGGTGTATTACCCTAAGTTTTTGGGTTAGGGTTTTTTGCGTCTTAATGTTTTGGGGTTAGGGTTTGGAGCGCCCTAAGTTTTTGGGCTAGGGCTTTGAGCATTCCTAACGTTTTGGGTTGGGTTTGGGTTTTGAGCATCCTAAGATTTTGGGTTGGGGGTTTTAGGCATAGGTCTTCAGGGGTTTAGTGTGGTAAATAGTTTGGGTTAGGTCTGTAGGGGTTTCGAGGTTTTTTAGATGTTAGGGCTTGAGGCTTTTTTTGTAAGGGCGGTGAGGGTTCCAGTGAGTGCTGGTAAATGCAGTTCTCGAGCACTCGGCCTGTGATTGGCCATGGTGGCTGTGCGGGGAATGCTGGTAGGTGTAGTTTTCCGGCACTGGGAGGCCATGTTGTGTGCCCAGAGCATGCCGGGGGATGTAGTTCTCGGGACTCCAGACTTCCGGGAGGCCATGTTGCGTACCCAGAGTATGCCGGGAAATGTAGTTTTCGGATTCGGGACTTCCGGGAAGCCATGTTGAATGCCCAGAGCGTACCGGGAGATGTAGTTCTCGGGAACTAGGGTTAGGGTTAGGGGCTAGGGCTGGGGCTAGAGTTAGGGTTTCGGGTGAGGGTTGGGGTTGGGGGTTATTGTTAGGGTTAGGGCTAGGGTTAGGGGTTAGGGTTAGGATTAGGGTTAGGGTTAGGGGTTAGGGTTAGGGTTAGGGTTAGGGTTAGAGGGTTAGGGTTGTTAGTGTTAGGATTAGGGTTAGGGTTAGGGTTAGGGTTAGGGTTAAGGTTAGGGTTAGGGTTAGGGTTAGGGTTAGGTTTAGGGTTAGGGTTAGGGTTAGGGTTAGGTTAGGTTTAGGTTTAGGTTTAGGGTTTCGGTTAGGGTTAGGGTTCTGTTAGGGTTAGGGTTAGGGTTAGGGTTAGCGTTAGGATTAGGTTTAGGTTTATGGTTAGGGTTAGGTTTAGGGTTTTGTTAGGGTTAGGGTTAGGGTTCCGTTAGGGTTAGGGTTAGGCTTAGGCTTAGGGTTAGGGTTAAGTTAGGGTTAGGTTTAGGGTTAGGTTTAGGGTTAGGGTTAGGTTTAGGGTTAGGGTTAGGGTAAGGTTTAGGGTTCTGTTTGGATTAGGGTTAGGGTTAGGGTTAGGGTTAATGTTAGGAATAGTGTTAGGGTTAGGGTTAGGGTTACGTTAGGGTTAGGTTTAGGGTAAGGGTTAGGGTTAGGGTTAGGATTAGGGTTTGAGCGTTAGGTTTAGATCCGCGGGCAGCCGTTAGGGTTAGGGTTAGGTTTAGGGTTGGGCTAGTGTTAGGGTTAGGTTAGGGTTAGGTTTAGTTTCTGACTACAGTAACTCGATCATCCAATAAAAATCATCCTTATTGTCTTTAGCAAAGCAATGGCTTCTATACCATCAATTAATTATACATGCCCTTGGAAAAAGCCAAGGCAATACCTCCCTTGCTTGGAGCTGTATCCAAACGCAGTAATGTATACAATCTTTAGCAGCAGCTATTATTAGAGACAGGGAGAAGGAGGAACTTTGCCCACTGAAATTCGAAAATTTATTTGGGATAATGCTTCAGAATTTGAAAAAGATTTTCAAGCATGGTTGCAATTAGTCAACTTTACCCTTTATGCAGAAAATGATCAAATTGTGTCCTTTATACTTACTATAAGTAATGCCACCGTATACAATGTATATCCAATCATTGCATTAGGACTCAATCATAATGGAACTATACTTTATACTAAAGGGCATAAAGTGTGGGCCCATCAAAAGGGAGGAAAGTGGCAAACAATTGATGTAAATGCATGCATTGTGCGTGAACAAAAAAGTTCCATCTGTGAAAGTAACACGCTGGAATCCCAAGACATTTGTCTTGACACTGAGCAAAATATTTGACACGTTGAGATATATCCTAATGAAACCCTTGATACTGTACTTGTATATATTGGGAAAGGTTGTGTTTGCATGAGAAGTCATTGTGATTCTATAGTCGTAGATAATGCTGTGGTAGATACCAGTAATCACTTTAATGTTTGTGTTTGCAATTTTATCAAAATCTCAACCATATCACACTATCAGGTAGACCTGCGCAACAGGTATAAGGCCCTGGAGGCCGAAAGGCAATCGATGGATGGAAAAGGCTATAATCCCTCTCCACCAGAGATATTGGCAGGGTTGGAAAAGCCAACCCCCCCGTATAGTGACCACAGGCAGCAGGAAGAAAAGGTGAGTTTTAGTTGTGGGTGATTTATCAATCAGCGGAACAGAGGGTCCAATATGTAGAAGGGACCCTCCTCTAAGGGAAATCTGCTGCCTTCCTAGGGCCTGGGTTAGGACATCACAAGGAGGCTTCCCAGCTAGGTTCAACAGTCAGACTATTACCGATTGCTCGTCCTATATCTGGGAGGAGAAGGAGTGGCAACGCATAGCCTGTGAGCAATCAAAAGGGACTTCAAGGATTTGTCAATTTGTCAAAACTCAACGAAACGCAACGGAAACCACAAAACACGTCAAAAACACCCCAAAAGCGAACCGAATCAGAAGAAAAAATGTGATTTAACAACCCAAAAAACCCTTAAACCTACCTGATGTTCTCCTAAATGTACACTCCACTCCCAACCACCAGAAAACCCAATGGAAACCCAAAAAAAACAAACGGAGACCTCAAAACACGTCAAAAACACCCCAAAAAAGAATGGGATAACCCCCCAAAATGAAAGAAAACCCCCAAAAAATATATCCACCCCAAAAACAGCCTAAACCTACCTGAAGTTCTCCAAAACCCACAATTTACACTTTTCCACCACCATGACAACAGAAAACCCAACGAAACCCAACAGAGACCCCAAAACATGTCAAAAACACCCCAAAAAAGAACGGGATCACCCCCAAAACTGGAAGAAAATTCCCCCCCAACGAATTTACAATTTTCACCATGATGACCAACATGAACCAAACGAAAACCCAAGACTCCAAAACACGTCAAAAACACCCCAAACAAGAACGGAATCAACCCCAAAACTGGAAGAAAATCCCCCAAAAACACAGATCCAATCCCAAAACCAACCTAAACCTACCTGATGTTCTCCAAATCCCACAAATTTACCCTTTTCCACCATGATGACCACGGAAAACGCAACGAAACCCAATGGAGACCCCAAAACACGTCAAAAACACCCCAAAAATGAATTGGATAAGACCCCCCCCAAAAAAAAAACAGAAGAAAGCAACATATATCGTGAATCCACCCCAAAAGTCCCCCTAAACCTACCTGATGTTCTCCAAAACCCACAATTTACACTTTTCCATCATGATGACCACGGAAAACCCAACGAAACCCAACGGAGACCCCAAATCACGTCAAAAACACGCCGATAAACAACTGGATCACTAGAAAAAACAGAAGAAAACCCTAAAAACCATGAATCTGCCCCAAAAGTCCTCATAAACCTACCTGATGTCCACCAAAACCCACAATTTACACTTTTCCACCATGATGACCACGGAAAACACAACAAAACCCAACGGAGAACCCAAAACACGTCCAAAACACCCCAAACAAGAACAGGATCACCCCCAAAAACGATAGAAAACCCCAAAAAGCACGGATCCAATCCCAAAACCACTCTAAACGTACCTGATGTTCTCCAAATCCAAATGTCCACTCCCAACCACCATAAAACCCATTAGGAACTCAACGAAACGCAACGGAAACCCCAAAACACGTCAAAAACACCCCAAAAAAGAACTGGATCAGAAGAAAAAACACCAAACACTATGAATTTCCCCGCAATACCACCCTAAACTCACCTGATCTTCTTCAAAACCCACAATCCACTCCCATTTCCCTTAAGGACCAACGAGAATCCAACTAAAACCCAACGGAGACCCCAAAACAGGTCAAAAACAGCCCAAAAATGAATTGGGTAAACCTCCCCCCCCAAAAAAAACATAAGAAAACCCCAAATACCATGAATCCACCCCAAAAGTCCCCCTAAACCTACCTGATGTTCTCCAAAACCCACAATTTACCCTTTTCCACCATGATGCCAACGGAAAACCCAACGAAACCCAACGGAGAACCCAAAACACATCAAAAACACCACAAACAAGAACGGAATCACCCCCAAAACTGGAACAAAATCCCCAAAAAGCACGGATCAAATCCCAAAACCACCCTAAACCTACCTGATGTCCTCCAAAACCCACTATTCAGCCTTTTCCACCAAAATGAACAAGGAAAACACAACGAAACAAAACAGAGACCACAAAACACGTCAAAAACACCCCAAACAAGAACGGAATCACCCCCAAAACTGGAAGAAAATCCCCCAAAAACATAGATCCACCCCAAAAACACCCTAAATCTACCAGATGTTCTCCAAAACCCACAATTTACACTTTTCCACCATGATGACCACGGAAAACACAACAAAACCCAACGGAGAACCCAAAACACGTCCAAAACACCCCAAACAAGAACAGGATCACCCCCAAAAACGAAAGAAAACCCCAAAAAGCACGGATCCAATCCCAAAACCACTCTAAACGTACCTGATGTTCTCCAAATCCAAATGTCCACTCCCAACCACCATAAAACCCATTAGGAACTCAACGAAACCCAACGGAAACCCCAAAAACACCTCAAAAACACCCCAAAAAAGAACTGGATCAGAAGAAAAAACACCAAACACTATGAATTTCCCCGCAAAACCACCCTAAACTCACCTGATCTTCTTCAAAACCCACAATCCACTCCCATTTCCCTTAAGGACCAACGAGAATCCAACTAAAACCCAACGGAGACCCCAAAACAAGTCAAAAACACCCCAAACAAGAACGGGATAACCCCTAAAAAAGAAAGAAAACCCCAAAAACCATAGATCCACCCCAAAAAGACACTAAACCTACCTGATGTTCTCCAAAACCCGCAATTTACACTTTTCCAACATGATGACCAACAAGAACCCAGCAAAACCCAACGGAGACCCCAAAACACGTCAAAAACACCCCAAAAATGAATTCGATCACCCCCCCAAAAAAAACAGAAGAAAACCCCAAATACCATGAATCCACCCCAAAAGTCCCCCTAAACCTACCTGATGTTCTCCAAAACCCACAATTTACACTTTTCCACCATGATGACCACGGAAAACCCAACGAAACCCAACGGAGAACCCAAAACACGTCCAAAACACCCCAAAAAAGAATTGGATCACCCCAAAACTGGAACAAAATCCCCCAAAACCATAGATCCACCCAAAAAACACCCTAAATCTACCTGATGTTCTCCAAAACCCACAATTTACACTTTTCCACCATGATGACCACGGAAAACCCAACGAAACCCAACGGAGAACCCAAAACACGTCCAAAACACCCCAAACAAGAACAGGATCACCCCCAAAAACGAAAGAAAACCCCAAAAAGCACGGATCCAATCCCCAAACCACTCTAAACGTACCTGATGTTCTCCAAATCCAAATGTCCACTCCCAACCACCATAAAACCCATTAGGAACTTGTGGAGGAATGGTTAAGTGAAGTAGGTCATGTGAATGTTGAGCAGCTAGGAGGTCGCGAGCTAACAAAGTATCGAACACAGCTCATATGAGCCTGAGAAAGTACGTAAATGCGGCCTGGGAAGGAATGTACGTTCTGGGAGGTTTCAGGGAGGTTTCAGGGAGGTTTCAGGTACAAGAACATGATATCTGTTGGTATGCTGGGAAAGTACTAACTGTGTTATTTTGGTGGGAAACTAGCTGATAGAATAGAGAAATGCACTAACCAATCATGAGCTTAGCTTTTGCAATATGTATGAGCTAATTATATTGAATTAGATAAAAGACGACTGAGCTATCCAATAAATCGAAGTTCACTGATCACTCATATTGAGCGTCTGTGTCTTCCTTCCGTCGACAACAAATGTCCTCGCAACAGGAACTCAACGAAACCCAACGGAAACCCCAAAAACACCTCAAAAACACCCCAAAAAAGAACTGGATCAGAAGAAAAAACACCAAACACTATGAATTTCCCCGCAAAACCACCCTAAACTCACCTGATCTTCTTCAAAACCCACAATCCACTCCCATTTACCTTAACGACCAACGAGAATCCAACTAAAACCCAACGGAGACCCCAAAACAAGTCAAAAACACCCCAAACAAGAACGGGATAACCCCTAAAAAAGAAAGAAAACCCCAAAAACCATAGATCCACCCCAAAAACACACTAAACCTACCTGATGTTCTCCAAATCCCAAAGTCCACTCCCAACAAACTTAAAACACATTAGGAAATCAACGAAACGCAACGGAAACCCCAAAACACATCAAAAACACCACAAAAAAAAGCGGGATCACCCCCAAAACCGAAAGAAAACCCTAAAAGCCGTTGATCCACTCCAAAAGTCCCCCTAAACCTACCTGATGTTCTCCAATACCCACAATTTACACGTTTTCACCATGATGAACAACAAGAACCCAACAAAAACCAACGGAGACCACAAAATATGTCAAAAACACCCCAAAAAAGAACGGGACCACCCCAAAAACAGAAGAAAACGCTAAAAAAAACAGAAGAATTCAACCAAAACCATAGATTCACCACCCAGAAAAACTTAAACTCACCTGATATTCTCCAAAACCCACAATTTACACTTTTCCAACATGATGACCAACAAGAACCCAACAAAACCCAACGGAGACCCCAAAACACATCAAAAACACACCAAAAAAGAACGGGATCACCCCAGAAAAACAGAAAAAAAAAAAAACAAATACCATGAATCCACCCCAAAAGTCCCCCTAAACCTACCTGATGTTTTCCAAAACCCACAATTTACCCTTTTCCACCATGATGCCAACGGAAAACCCAACGAAACCCAACGGAGAACCCAAAACACATCAAAAACACCACAAGCAAGAACGGAATCACCCCCAAAACTGGAACAAAATCCCCAAAAAGCACGGATCAAATCCCAAAACCACCCTAAACCTACCTGATGTTCTCCAAAACCCACTATTCAGCCTTTTCCACCAAAATGAACAAGGAAAACACAACGAAACAAAACAGAGACCACAAAACACGTCAAAAACACACCAAACAAGAATGGAATCACCCCCAAAACTGGAAGAAAATCCCCCAAAAACATAGATCCACCAAAAAACACCCTAAATCTACCTGGTGTTCTCCAAAACCCACAATTTACACTTTTCCACCATGATGACCACGGAAAACCCAATGAAACCCAACGGAGACCCCAAAACACGTCAAAAACATGCCAAAAAACAACTGGATCACTAGAAAAAACAGAAGAAAACCCTAAAAACCATGAATCTGCCCCAAAAGTCCTCATAAACCTACCTGATGTTCTCCAAAACCCACAATTTACACTTTTCCAGCATGATGACCACGGAAAACCCAACGAAACCCAACGGAGAACACAAAACACATCAAAAACACCACAAACAAGAACGGAATCACCCCCAAAACTGGAACAAAATCCCCAAAAAGCACGTATCAAATCCCAAAACCACCCTAAACCTACCTGATGTTCTCCAAAACCCACTATTCAGCCTTTTCCACCAAAATGAACAAGGAAAACACAACGAAACAAAACAGAGACCACAAAACACGTCAAAAACACACCAAACAAGAATGGAATCACCCCCAAAACTGGAAGAAAATCCCCCAAAAACATAGATCCACCAAAAAACACCCTAAATCTACCTGGTGTTCTCCAAAACCCACAATTTACACTTTTCCACCATGATGACCACGGAAAACCCAACGAAACCCAACGGAGAACCCAAAACACGTCCAAAACACCCCAAACAAGAACGGGATCACCCGCAAAAACGATAGAAAACCCCAAAAAGCACGGATCCAATCCCAAAACCACTCTAAACGTACCTGCTGTTCTCCAAATCCAAATGTCCACTCCCAACCACCATAAAACCCATTAGGAACTCAACGAAACCCAACGGAAACCCCAAAAACACCTCAAAAACACCCCAAAAAAGAACTGGATCAGAAGAAAAAACACCAAACACTATGAATTTCCCCGCAAAACCACCCTAAACTCACCTGATCTTCTTCAAAACCCACAATCCACTCCCATTTACCTTAAGGACCAACGAGAATCCAACTAAAACCCAACGGAGACCCCAAAACAAGTCGAAAACACCCCAAACTAGAACAGGATAACCCCTAAAAAAGAAAGAAAACCCCAAAAAACATAGATCCACCCCAAAAACACACTAAACCTACCTGATGTTCTCCAAAACCCGCAATTTACACTTTTCCAACATGATGACCAACAAGAACCCAGCAAAACCCAACGGAGACCCCAAAACACGTCAAAAACACCCCAAAGATGAATTCGATCACCCCCCCAAAAAAAACAGAAGAAAACCCCAAATACCATGAATCCACCCCAAAAGTCCCCCTAAACCTACCTGATGTTCTCCAAAACCCACTATTTACACTTTTCCACCATGATGACCACGGAAAACACAACGAAACCCAACGGAGAACCCAAAACACGTCCAAAACACCCCAAAAAAGAATTGGATCACCCCAAAACTGGAACAAAATCCCCCAAAACCATAGATCCACCCAAAAAACACCCTAAATCTACCTGGTGTTCTCCAAAACCCACAATTTACACTTTTCCACCATGATGACCACGGAAAACACAACGAAACCCAACGGAGACCCCAAAACACGTCCAAAACACCCCAAACAAGAACAGGATCACCCCCAAAAACGAAAGAAAACCCCAAAAAGCACGGATCCAATCCCAAAACCACTCTAAACGTACCTGCTGTTCTCCAAATCCAAATGTCCACTCCCAACCACCATAAAACCCATTAGGAACTCAACGAAACCCAACGGAAACCCCAAAAACACCTCAAAAACACCCCAAAAAAGAACTGGATCAGAAGAAAAAACACCAAACACTATGAATTTCCCCGCAAAACCACCCTAAACTCACCTGATCTTCTTCAAAACCCACAATCCACTCCCATTTCCCTTAAGGACCAACGAGAATCCAACTAAAACCCAACGGAGACCCCAAAACAAGTCAAAAACACCCCAAACAAGAACGGGAAAACCCCTAAAAAAGAAAGAAAACCCCAAAAAACATAGATCCACCCCAAAAACACACTAAACCTACCTGATGTTCTCCAAATCCCAAAGTCCACTCCCAACAAACTTAAAACACATTAGGAAATCAACGAAACGCAACGGAAACCCCAAAACACGTCAAAAACACCACAAAAAAAAGCGGGATCACCCCCAAAACCGAAAGAAAACCCTAAAAGCCGTTGATCCACCCCAAAAGTCCCCCTAAACCTACCTGATGTTCTCCAATACCCACAATTTACACGTTTTCACCATGATGAACAACAAGAACCCAAAAAAAACCAACGGAGACCACAAAATATGTCAAAAACACCCCAAAAAAGAACGGGACCACCCCAAAAACAGAAGAAAACGCTAAAAAAACAGAAGAATTCAATCAAAACCATAGATTCACCACCCAGAAAAACTTAAACTCACCTGATATTCTCCAAAACCCACAATTTACACTTTTCCAACATGATGACCAACAAGAACCCAACAAAACCCAACGGAGACCCCAAAACACATCAAAAACACACCAAAAAAGAACGGGATCACCCCAGAAAAACAGAAAAAAAAAAAAACAAATACCATGAATCCACCCCAAAAGTCCCCATAAACCTACCTGATGTTCTCCAAAACCCACAATTTACCCTTTTCCACCATGATGCCAACGGAAAACCCAACGAAACCCAACGGAGAACCCAAAACACGTCCAAAACACCCCAAACAAGAACAGGATCACCCCCAAAAACGATAGAAAACCCCAAAAAGCACGGATCCAATCCCAAAACCACTCTAAACGTACCTGCTGTTCTCCAATTCCAAATGTCCACTCCCAACCACCATAAAACCCATTAGGAACTCAACGAAACCCAACGGAAACCCCAAAAACACCTCAAAAACACCCCAAAAAAGAACTGGATCAGAAGAAAAAACACCAAACACTATGAATTTCCCCGCAAAACCACCCTAAACTCACCTGATCTTCTTCAAAACCCACAATCCACTCCCATTTACCTTAAGGACCAACGAGAATCCAACTAAAACCCAACGGAGACCCCAAAACAAGTCGAAAACACCCCAAACTAGAACAGGATAACCCCTAAAAAAGAAAGAAAACCCCAAAAACCATAGATCCACCCCAAAAACACACTAAACCTACCTGATGTTCTCCAAAACCCGCAATTTACAGTTTTCCAACATGATGACCAACAAGAACCCAGCAAAACACAACGGAGACCCCAAAACACGTCAAAAACACCCCAAAAATTAATTCGATCACCCCCCCAAAAAAAACAGAAGAAAACCCAAAATACCATGAATCCACCCCAAAAGTCCCCCTAAACCTACCTGATGTTCTCCAAAACCCACAATTTACACTTTTCCACCATGATGACCACGGAAAACACAACGAAACCCAACGGAGAACCCAAAACACGTCCAAAACACCCCAGAAAAGAATTGGATCACCCCAAAACTGGAACAAAATCCCCCAAAACCATAGATCCACCCAAAAAACACCCTAAATCTACCTGGTGTTCTCCAAAACCCACAATTTACACTTTTCCACCATGATGACCACGGAAAACACAACGAAACCCAACGGAGAACCCAAAACACGTCCAAAACACCCCAAACAAGAACAGGATCACCCCCAAAAACGAAAGAAAACCCCAAAAAGCACGGATCCAATCCCAAAACCACTCTAAACGTACCTGCTGTTCTCCAAATCCAAATGTCCACTCCCAACCACCATAAAACCCATTAGGAACTCAACGAAACCCAACGGAAACCCCAAAAACACCTCAAAAACACCCCAAAAAAGAACTGGATCAGAAGAAAAAACACCAAACACTATGAATTTCCCCGCAAAACCACCCTAAACTCACCTGATCTTCTTCAAAACCCACAATCCACTCCCATTTACCTTAAGGACCAACGAGAATCCAACTAAAACCCAACGGAGACCCCAAAACAAGTCGAAAACACCCCAAACAAGAACGGGAAAACCCCTAAAAAAGAAAGAAAACCCCAAAAACCATAGATCCACCCCAAAAACACACTAAACCTACCTGATGTTCTCCAAATCCCAAAGTCCACTCCCAACAAACTTAAAACACATTAGGAAATCAACGAAACGCAACGGAAACCCCAAAACACGTCAAAAACACCACAAAAAAAAGCGGGATCACCCCCAAAACCGAAAGAAAACCCTAAAAGCCGTTGATCCACCCCAAAAGTCACCCTAAACCTACCTGATGTTCTCCAATACCCACAATTTACACGTTTTCACCATGATGAACAATAAGAACCCAACAAAAACCAACGGAGACCACAAAATATGTCAAAAACACCCCAAAAAAGAACGGGACCACCCCAAAAACAGAAGAAAACGCTAAAAAAAAAACAGAAGAATTCAATCAAAACCATAGATTCACCACCCAGAAAAACTTAAACTCACCTGATATTCTCCAAAACCCACAATTTACACTTTTCCAACATGATGACCAACAAGAACCCAACAAAACCCAACGGAGACCCCAAAACACATCAAAAACACACCAAAAAAGAACGGGATCACCCCAGAAAAACAGAAAAAAAAAAAAACAAATACCATGAATCCACCCCAAAAGTCCCCCTAAACCTACCTGATGTTTTCCAAAACCCACAATTTACCCTTTTCCACCATGATGCCAACGGAAAACCCAACGAAACCCAACGGAGAACCCAAAACACATCAAAAACACCACAAGTAAGAACGGAATCACCCCCAAAACTGGAACAAAATCCCCAAAAAGCACGGATCAAATCCCAAAACCACCCTAAACCTACCTGATGTCCTCCAAAACCCACTATTCAGCCTTTTCCACCAAAATGAACAAGGAAAACACAACGAAACAAAACAGAGACCACAAAACACGTCAAAACCATCCCAAACAAGAACGGAATCACCCCCAAAACTGGAAGAAAATCCCCCAAAAACATAGATCCACCCCAAAAACACCCAAAATCTACCTGATGTTCTCCAAAACCCACAATTTACACTTTTCCACCATGATGACCACGGAAAACCCAACGAAACCCAACGGAGAACCCAAAACACGTCCAAAACACTCCAAAAAAGAATTGGATCACCCCAAAACTGGAACAAAATCCCCCAAAACCATAGATCCACCCAAAAAACACCCTAAATCTACCTGATGTTCTCCAAAACCCACAATTTACACTTTTCCAACATAATGACCAACAAGAAACCAGCAAAACCCAACGGAGACCCCAAAACACGTCAAAAACACCCCAAAAATGAACTCGATCACCCCCCCCAAAAAAACAGAAGAAAACCCCAAATACCATGAATGCACCCCAAAAGTCCCCTAAACCTACCTGATGTTTTCCAAAAACCCACAATTTACACTTTTCCACCATGATGACCAACAAGAACCCAACTAAAACCAAACGGAGACCCCAAAACATGTCAAAAACACACCAAAATAGAACTGCATCACCCCAAAAAAACAGAAGAAAACCCCAAATACCATGAATACACCCCAAAAGTCCCCTAAACCTACCTGAAGTTCTCCAAAACCCACAATCTACACTTTTCCACCATGATGACAACGGAAAAACCAACGAAACCCAACAGAGACCCCAAAACACGTCAAAAACACCACAAACAAGAACGGGATCAACACAAAAAATGAAAGAAAACCCCAAAAGTGATAGATCCACCCCAAAAGTCCCCTAAACCTACCTGAAGTTCTCCAAAACCCACAATCTACACTTTTCCACCATGATGACCACGGAAAACCAAACGAAACCCAACGGAGACCCCAAAACACGTCAAAAACACCCCAAAAAAGAACTGCATCACCCTAAAAAACAGAAGAAAACCCCATATACCATGAATCCACCCCAAAAGTCCCCCTAAACCTACCTGATGTTCTCCAAAACCCACAATCTACACTTTTCCACCATGATGACAATGGAAAACCCAACAAGACCCAACGGAGACCACAAAACATGTCAAAAACACCCCAAAAAAAGAACTGCATCACCCCAAAAACCAGAAGAAAACCCCAAATACCATGAATCCACCCCAAAAGTCCCCTAAACCTACCTGAAGTTCTCCAAAACCCACAATCTACACTTTTCCTACCGATGACAACGGAAAACCCAACAAAACCCTACGGAGAACCCAAAACACGTCAAAAACACCCCAAAAATGAAAGGCATCACCACAAAAAACAGAAGAAAACTCCAAATACCATAGATCCACCACAAAAGTCCCCCAAAACCTACCTGAAATTCTCCAAAACCCACAATCTACACTTTTCCACCATGATGACCACGGAAAACACAACGAAACCCAACGGAGACCCCAAAACACGTCAAAAACAACCTAAAGAAGAACGGGATCAACACAAAAAATGAAAGAAAACCCCCAAAGCCATAGATCCACCCCCAAAGTCCCCTAAACCTACCTGATGTTCTCCAAAAACCCACAAATTACACTTTTCCACCATGATGACCACGGAAAACAAAACGAAACAAAACGGATACCCCAAAACATGTCAAAAACACCCCAAAGAAGAACTGCATCACCCTAAAAAGAGAAGAAAAACCCATATACCATGAATCCACCCCAAAAGTCCCCTAAACCTACCTGAAGTTCTCCAAAACCCACAATCAACACTTTTCCACCACGATGACCAACAAGAACCCAACTAAAACCAAACGGAGACCACAAAACATGTCAAAAACACCCCAAAAAAGTAACTGCATCACCCAAAAAACAGAAGAAAAGCCCAAATACCATGAATCCACCCCAAAAGTCCCCTAAACCTACCTGAAGTTCTCCAAAACCCACAATCTACACTTTTCCACCATGATGACCACGGAAAAACCAACAAAACCCAACAGAGACCCCAAAACACGTCAAAAACACCCCAAACAAGAACGGGATCAACACAAAAAACGAAAGAAAACCCCCAAAGCCATAGATCCACCCCAAAAGTCCCCCTAAACCTACCTGATGTTCTCCAAAAACCCACAATTTACAATTTTCCACCATGATGACCAACAAGAACCCAACTAAAACCAAACGGAGACCCCAAAACATACAAAAACACACCAAAAAAGAACTGCATCACCCCAAAAAAAACAGAAGAAAACCCCAAATACCATGAATCCACGCCAAAAGTCCCCTAAACCTACCTGAAGTTCTCCAAAACCCACAATCTACACTTTTCCACCATGATGACAATGGAAAACCCAACAAAACCCTACGGAGACCCCAAAACACGTCAAAAACACCCCAAACAAGAACTGCATCACCCCAAAAAACAGAAGAAAACCCCAAATACCATGAATCCACCCCAAAAGTCCCCTAAACCTACCTGAAGTTCTCCAAAACCCACAATCTACACTTTTCAACCACGATGACAACGGAAAACCCAACAAAACCCTACGGAGACCCCAAAACATGTCAAAAACACCCCAAAAATGAACTGCATCACCCCAAAACACAGAAGAAAACTCCAAATACCATAGATCCACTACAAAAGTCCCCTAAACCTACCTGAAATTCTCCAAAACCCACAATCTACACTTTTCCACCATGATGACCATGGAAAACTCAACGAAACCCAACGGAGACCCCAAAACACGTCAAAAACACCCCAAACAAGAACGGGATCAACACAAAAAACGAAAGAAAACCCCCAAAGCCATAGATCCACCCCAAAAGTCCCCTAAACCTACCTGATGTTCTCCAAAACCCACAAATTACACTTTTCCACCATGATGACCACGGAAAACACAACGAAACCCAACGGAGACCCCAAAACACGTCAAAAACACCCCAAAAAAGAACTGCATCACCCCAAAAAACAGAAGAAAAACCCATATACCATGAATCCACCCCAAAAGTCCCCCTAAACCTACCTGATGTTCTCCAAAACCCACAATCTACACTTTTCCACCATGATGACAATGGAAAACCCAACAAGACCCAACGGAGACCACAAAACATGTCAAAAACACCCCAAAAAAGAACTGCATCACACCAAAAAACAGAAGAAAACTCCAAATACCATGAATCCACCCCAAAAGAACCCCTAAACCTACCTGATGTTCTTCAAAACCCACAATCTAAACTTTTCCACCACGATGACAACGGAAAACCCAACGAAACCCAACGGAGACCCCAAAACACGTGAAAAAAAGCCCAAAGAAGAACGGGATCAACACAAAAAAACGAAAGAAAACCCCAAAAGCCATAGATCCACCCCAAAAGTCCCCTAAACCTACCTGAAGTTCTCCAAAACCCACAATCTACACTTTTCCACCATGATGACCACGGAAAACCCAACGAAACCCAACGGAGACCCCAAAACACGTCAAAAACACCCCAAAAAAGAACTGCATCACCCCAAAAAACAGAAGAAAACCCCATATACCATGAATCCACCCCAAAAGTCCCCCAAAACCTACCTGAAATTCTCCAAAACCCACAATCTACACTTTTCCACCATGATGACCACGGAAAACACAACGAAACCCAACGGAGACCCCAAAACACGTCAAAAACAACCCAAAGAAGAACGGGATCAACACAAAAAATGAAAGAAAACCCCCAAAGCCATAGATCCACCCCCAAAGTCCCCTAAACCTACCTGATGTTCTCCAAAAACCCAAAAATTACACTTTTCCACCATGATGACCACGGAAAACAAAACGAAACAAAACGGAGACCCCAAAACATGTCAAAAACACCCCAAAAAAGAACTGCATCACCCCAAAAAACAGAAGAAAACCCCATATACCATGAATCCACCCCAAAAGTCCCCCTAAACCTACCTGATGTTCTCCAAAAACCCACAATCTACACTTTTCCACCATGATGACAATGGAAAACCCAACAAGACCCAACGGAGACCACAAAACATGTCAAAAACACCCCAGAAAAGAACTGCATCACCCAAAAAACAGAAGAAAACCCCAAATACCATGAATCCACCCCAAAAGAACCCCTAAACCTACCTGATGTTCTTCAAAACCCACAATCTACACTTTTCCACCACGATGACAACGGAAAACCCAACAAAACCCTACGGAGACCCCAAAACACGTCAAAAACACCCCAAACAAGAACTGCATCACCCCAAAAAAACAGAAGAAAACCCCAAATACCATGAATCCACCCCAAAAGTCCCCTAAACCTACCTGAAGTTCTCCAAAACCCACAATCTACACTTTTCCACCATGATGACCACGGAAAACCCAACGAAACCCAACGGAGACCCCAAAACACGTCAAAAACACACCAAACAAGAACGGGATCAACACAAAAAATGAAAGAAAACCCCAAAAGCCATAGATCCACCCCAAAAGTCCCCCTAAACCTACCTGATGTTCTCCAAAAACCCAAAAATTACACTTTTCCACCATGATGACCACGGAAAACCCAACGAAACCCAACGGAGACCCTAAAACACGTCAAAAACACCACAAACAAGAACGGGATCAACACAAAAAATGAAAGAAAATCCCATATACCATGAATCCACCCCAAAAGTCCCCCTAAACCTACCTGATGTTCTTCAAAACCCACAATCTACACTTTTCCACAATGATGACAATGGAAAACCCAACAAGACCCAACGGAGACCACAAAACACGTCAAAAACACCCCAAACAAGAATGGGATCAACACAAAAAATGAAAGAAAACCCCCAAAGCCATAGATCCACCCCAAAAGTCCCCTAAACATACCTGAAGTTCTCCAAAACCCACAATCTACACTTTTCCACCATGATGACCAACAAGAACCCAACTAAAAGCAAACGGAGACCACAAAACATGTCAAAAACACCCCAAAAAAGGAACTGCATCACCCAAAAAACAGAAGAAAAGCCCAAATACCATGAATCCACCCCAAAAGTCCCCCTAAACGTACCTGATGTTTTCCAAAAACCCACAAATTACACTTTTCCACCATGACGACCACGGAAAACCCAACGAAACCCAACGGAGACCCCAAAACACGTCAAAAACACCACAAAAAAGAACGGGATCAACACAAACAACGAAAGAAAACCCCCAAAGCCGTAGATCCACCCCAAAAGTCCCCCTAAACCTACCTGATTTTCTCCAAAAACCCACAAATTACACTTTTCCACCATGATGACCACGGAAAACCCAACGAAACCCAACGGAGACCCCAAAACACGTCAAAAACAACCCAAAAATGAACTGCATCACCCCAAAAAACAGAAGAAAACCCCATATACCATGAATCCACACCAAAAGTGCCCCTAAACCTACCTGATGTTCTCCAAAAACCAACAAATTACACTTTTCCACCATGATGACCCCGGAAAACCCAACGAAACCCTACGGAGACCCCAAAACACGTCAAAAACACCCCAAACAAGAACTGCCTCACCCCAAAAAAACAGAAGAAAACCCCAAATACCATGAATCCACCCCAAAAGTCCCCTAAACCTACCTGAAGTTCTCCAAAACCCACAATCAACACTTTTCCACCACGATGACCAACAAGAACCCAACTAAAACCAAACGGAGACCACAAAACATGTCAAAAACACCCCAAAAAAGTAACTGCATCACCCAAAAAACAGAAGAAAAGCCCAAATACCATGAATCCACCCCAAAAGTCCCCTAAACCTACCTGAAGTTCTCCAAAACCCACAATCTACACTTTTCCACCATGATGACCACGGAAAAACCAACAAAACCCAACAGAGACCCCAAAACACGTCAAAAACACCCCAAACAAGAACGGGATCAACACAAAAAACGAAAGAAAACCCCCAAAGCCATAGATCCACCCCAAAAGTCCCCCTAAACCTACCTGATGTTCTCCAAAAACCCACAATTTACAATTTTCCACCATGATGACCAACAAGAACCCAACTAAAACCAAACGGAGACCCCAAAACATACAAAAACACACCAAAAAAGAACTGCATCACCCCAAAAAAAACAGAAGAAAACCCCAAATACCATGAATCCACGCCAAAAGTCCCCTAAACCTACCTGAAGTTCTCCAAAACCCACAATCTACACTTTTCCACCATGATGACAATGGAAAACCCAACAAAACCCTACGGAGACCCCAAAACACGTCAAAAACACCCCAAACAAGAACTGCATCACCCCAAAAAACAGAAGAAAACCCCAAATACCATGAATCCACCCCAAAAGTCCCCTAAACCTACCTGAAGTTCTCCAAAACCCACAATCTACACTTTTCAACCACGATGACAACGGAAAACCCAACAAAACCCTACGGAGACCCCAAAACATGTCAAAAACACCCCAAAAATGAACTGCATCACCCCAAAACACAGAAGAAAACTCCAAATACCATAGATC
Source organism: Aythya ferina (assembly GCF_964211825.1). Taxonomy (NCBI): domain Eukaryota; kingdom Metazoa; phylum Chordata; class Aves; order Anseriformes; family Anatidae; genus Aythya; species Aythya ferina. The sequence goes on along the minus strand of NC_140305.1, from coordinate 1,488,845 downwards.
CACTACAAAAGTCCCCTAAACCTACCTGAAATTCTCCAAAACCCACAATCTACACTTTTCCACCATGATGACCATGGAAAACTCAACGAAACCCAACGGAGACCCCAAAACACGTCAAAAACACCCCAAACAAGAACGGGATCAACACAAAAAACGAAAGAAAACCCCCAAAGCCATAGATCCACCCCAAAAGTCCCCTAAACCTACCTGATGTTCTCCAAAACCCACAAATTACACTTTTCCACCATGATGACCACGGAAAACACAACGAAACCCAACGGAGACCCCAAAACACGTCAAAAACACCCCAAAAAAGAACTGCATCACCCCAAAAAACAGAAGAAAAACCCATATACCATGAATCCACCCCAAAAGTCCCCCTAAACCTACCTGATGTTCTCCAAAACCCACAATCTACACTTTTCCACCATGATGACAATGGAAAACCCAACAAGACCCAACGGAGACCACAAAACATGTCAAAAACACCCCAAAAAAGAACTGCATCACACCAAAAAACAGAAGAAAACTCCAAATACCATGAATCCACCCCAAAAGAACCCCTAAACCTACCTGATGTTCTTCAAAACCCACAATCTAAACTTTTCCACCACGATGACAACGGAAAACCCAACGAAACCCAACGGAGACCCCAAAACACGTGAAAAAAAGCCCAAAGAAGAACGGGATCAACACAAAAAAACGAAAGAAAACCCCAAAAGCCATAGATCCACCCCAAAAGTCCCCTAAACCTACCTGAAGTTCTCCAAAACCCACAATCTACACTTTTCCACCATGATGACCACGGAAAACCCAACGAAACCCAACGGAGACCCCAAAACACGTCAAAAACACCCCAAAAAAGAACTGCATCACCCCAAAAAACAGAAGAAAACCCCATATACCATGAATCCACCCCAAAAGTCCCCCAAAACCTACCTGAAATTCTCCAAAACCCACAATCTACACTTTTCCACCATGATGACCACGGAAAACACAACGAAACCCAACGGAGACCCCAAAACACGTCAAAAACAACCCAAAGAAGAACGGGATCAACACAAAAAATGAAAGAAAACCCCCAAAGCCATAGATCCACCCCCAAAGTCCCCTAAACCTACCTGATGTTCTCCAAAAACCCAAAAATTACACTTTTCCACCATGATGACCACGGAAAACAAAACGAAACAAAACGGAGAACCCCAAAACATGTCAAAAACACCCCAAAAAAGAACTGCATCACCCCAAACAACAGAAGAAAACCCCATATACCATGAATCCACCCCAAAAGTCCCCCTAAACCTACCTGATGTTCTCCAAAAACCCACAATCTACACTTTTCCACCATGATGACAATGGAAAACCCAACAAGACCCAACGGAGACCACAAAACATGTCAAAAACACCCCAGAAAAGAACTGCATCACCCAAAAAACAGAAGAAAACCCCAAATACCATGAATCCACCCCAAAAGAACCCCTAAACCTACCTGATGTTCTTCAAAACCCACAATCTACACTTTTCCACCACGATGACAACGGAAAACCCAACAAAACCCTACGGAGACCCCAAAACACGTCAAAAACACCCCAAACAAGAACTGCATCACCCCAAAAAAACAGAAGAAAACCCCAAATACCATGAATCCACCCCAAAAGTCCCCTAAACCTACCTGAAGTTCTCCAAAACCCACAATCTACACTTTTCCACCATGATGACCACGGAAAACCCAACGAAACCCAACGGAGACCCCAAAACACGTCAAAAACACACCAAACAAGAACGGGATCAACACAAAAAATGAAAGAAAACCCCAAAAGCCATAGATCCACCCCAAAAGTCCCCCTAAACCTACCTGATGTTCTCCAAAAACCCAAAAATTACACTTTTCCACCATGATGACCACGGAAAACCCAACGAAACCCAACGGAGACCCTAAAACACGTCAAAAACACCACAAACAAGAACGGGATCAACACAAAAAATGAAAGAAAATCCCATATACCATGAATCCACCCCAAAAGTCCCCCTAAACCTACCTGATGTTCTTCAAAACCCACAATCTACACTTTTCCACAATGATGACAATGGAAAACCCAACAAGACCCAACGGAGACCACAAAACACGTCAAAAACACCCCAAACAAGAATGGGATCAACACAAAAAATGAAAGAAAACCCCCAAAGCCATAGATCCACCCCAAAAGTCCCCTAAACATACCTGAAGTTCTCCAAAACCCACAATCTACACTTTTCCACCATGATGACCAACAAGAACCCAACTAAAAGCAAACGGAGACCACAAAACATGTCAAAAACACCCCAAAAAAGGAACTGCATCACCCAAAAAACAGAAGAAAAGCCCAAATACCATGAATCCACCCCAAAAGTCCCCCTAAACGTACCTGATGTTTTCCAAAAACCCACAAATTACACTTTTCCACCATGACGACCACGGAAAACCCAACGAAACCCAACGGAGACCCCAAAACACGTCAAAAACACCACAAAAAAGAACGGGATCAACACAAACAACGAAAGAAAACCCCCAAAGCCGTAGATCCACCCCAAAAGTCCCCCTAAACCTACCTGATTTTCTCCAAAAACCCACAAATTACACTTTTCCACCATGATGACCACGGAAAACCCAACGAAACCCAACGGAGACCCCAAAACACGTCAAAAACAACCCAAAAATGAACTGCATCACCCCAAAAAACAGAAGAAAACCCCATATACCATGAATCCACACCAAAAGTGCCCCTAAACCTACCTGATGTTCTCCAAAAACCAACAAATTACACTTTTCCACCATGATGACCCCGGAAAACCCAACGAAACCCTACGGAGACCCCAAAACACGTCAAAAACACCCCAAACAAGAACTGCCTCACCCCAAAAAAACAGAAGAAAACCCCAAATACCATGAATCCACCCCAAAAGTCCCCTAAACCTACCTGAAGTTCTCCAAAACCCACAATCTAAACTTTTCCACCACGATGACAACGGAAATCCCAACAAAACCCTACGGAGACCACAAAACATGTCAAAAACACCCCAAAAATGAAAGGCATCACCCCAAAAAACAAAAGAAAACACCAAATACCATAGATCCACCACAAAAGTCCCCCAAAACCTACCTGAAATTCTCCAAAACCCACAATCTACACTTTTCCACCATGATGACCAACAAGAACCCAACTAAAACCAAACGGAGACCACAAAACATGTCAAAAACACCCCAAAAAAGGAACTGCATCACCCAAAAAACAGAAGAAAAGCCCATATACCATGAATCCACCCCAAAAGTCCCCTAAACCTACCTGATGTTCTTCAAAACCCACAATCTACACTTTTCCACCACGATGACAACGGAAAAACCAACAAAACCGTAGGGAGACCCCAAAACACGTCAAAGACACCCCAAACAAGAACTGCATCACTCCAAAAACCAGAAGAAAAGCCCAAATACCATGAATCCACCCCAAAAGTCCCCTAAACCTACCTGAAGTTCTCCAAAACCCACAATCTACACTTTTCCACCATGATGACCATGGAAAACCCAACGAAACCCAACGGAGACCCCAAAACACGTCAAAAACACCACAAACAAGAACGGGATCAACACAAAAAACGAAAGAAAACCCCCAAAGTCAAAGATCCACCCCAAAAGTCCCCCTAAACCTACCTGATGTTCTCCAAAAACCCACAATCTACACTTTTCCACCATGATGACAATGGAAAACCCAACAAGACCCAACGGAGACCACAAAACACGTCAAAAACACCCCAAACAAGAACTGCATCACCCACAAAAAAACAGAAGAAAAGCCCAAATACCATGAATCCACGCCAAAAGTCCCCTAAACCTACCTGAAGTACTCCAAAACCCACAATCTACACTTTTCCACCACGATGACAACAGAAAACCCAACAAAACCCTACGGAGATACCAAAACATGTCAAAAACACCCCAAAAAAGGAACTGCATCACGCCAAAAAACAGAAGAAAACTCCAAATACCATGAATCCACCACAAAAGTCCCCCTAAACCTACCTGAAATTCTCCAAAACCCACAATCTACACTTTTCCACCACGATGACCACGGAAAACCCAACGAAACCCAACGGAGACCCCAAAACACGTCAAAAAAACCCCAAACAAGAACGGGATCAACACAAAAAATGAAAGAAAACCCCCAAAGCCATAGATCCAACCCAAAAGTACCCTAAACCTACCTGATGTTCTCCAAAACCCACAATCTACACTTTTCCACCATGATGACCAACAAGAACCCAACTAAAACCAAACAGAGACACCAAAACATGTCAAAAACACCCCAAAAAAGAACTGCATCACCCCAAAAAAGAGAAGAAAAGCCCAAATACCATGAATCCACCCCAAAAGTCCCCTAAACCTACCTGAAGTTCTCCAAAACCCACAATCTACACTTTTCCACCATGATGACCACGGAAAACCCAACGAAACCCAATGGAGACACCAAAACACGTCAAAAACACCTCAAATAGAACGGGACCAACACAAAAATCGAAAGAAAACCCCAAAAGCCATAGATCCACCCTAAAAGTACCCCTAAACCTACCTGATGTTCTCCAAAAACCCACAATTTACACTTTTCCACCATGATGACCAACAAGAACCCAACTAAAACCAAACGGAGACCCCAAAACACGTCAAAAACACGCTAAAAAAGGAACTGCATCACCCAAAAAAAACAGAAGAAAAGCCCAAATACCATGAATCCACCCCAAAAGTCCCCTAAACCTACCTGAAGTTCTCCAAAACCCACAATCTACACTTTTCCACCATGATGACCATGGAAAACCCAACGAAACCCAATGGAGACCCCAAAACACGTCAAAAACACCTCAAATAGAACGGGACCAACACAAAAAAACGAAAGAAAACCCCAAAAGCCATAGATCCACCCCAAAAGTCCCCCTAAATTTACCTGATGTTCTCCAAAACCCACAATCTACACTTTTCCACCATGATGACAACGGAAAACCCAACAAAACCCTACGGAGACCCCAAAACATGTCAAAAACAACCCAAAAATGAAAGGCATCACCCCAAAAAACAGAAGAAAACTCCAAATACCATAGATCCACCACAAAAGTCCCCCAAAACCTACCTGAAATTCTCCAAAACCCACAATCTACACTTTTCCACCATGATGACCAACAAGAACCCAACTAAAAGCAAACGGAGACCCCAAAACATGTCAAAAACACCCCAAAAAAGGAACTGCATCACCCAAAAAACAGAAGAAATGCCCAAATACCATGAATCCACCCCAAAAGTCCCCTAAACCTACCTGAAGTTCTCCAAAACCCACAATCTACACTTTTCCACCATGATGACAACGGAAAACCCAACGAAACCCAACGGAGACCCCAAAACACGTCAAAAACACACCAAACAAGAACGGGATCAACACAAAAAACGAAAGAAAACCCCAAAAGCCATAGATCCACCCCAAAAGTCCCCCTAAATTTACCTGATGTTCTCCAAAACCCACAATCTACACTTTTCCACCACGATGACAACGGAAAAACCAACAAAACCTTAGGGAGACCCCAAAACACGTCAAAGACACCCCAAACAAGAACTGCATCACTCCAAAAACCAGAAGAAAACCCCAAATACCATGAATCCACCCCAAAAGTCCCTTAAACCTACCTGAAGTTCTCCAAAACCCACAATCTACACTTTTCCACCATGATGACCATGGAAAACCCAACGAAACCCAACGGAGACCCCAAAACACGTCAAAAACACCCCAAACAAGAACGGGATCAACACAAAAAACGAAAGAAAACCCCCAAAGCCATAGATCCACCCCAAAAGTCCCCCTAAACCTACCTGATGTTCTCCAAAAACCCACAAATTACACTTTTCCACAATGATGACAATGGAAAACCCAACAAGACCCAACGGAGACCACAAAACACGTCAAAAACACCCCAAACAAGAACTGCATCACCCCAAAAAAACAGAAGAAAAGCCCAAATACCATGAATCCACCCCAAATGTCCCCTAAACCTACCTGAAGTTCTCCAAAACCCACAATCTACACTTTTCCACCACGATGACAACGGAAAACCCAACAAAACCCTACGGAGACCCCAAAACATGTCAAAAACACCCCAAAAAAGGAACTGCATCACCCAAAAAACAGAAGAAAACTCCAAATACCATAGATCCACCACAAAAGTCCCCCTAAACCTACCTGAAATTCTCCAAAACCCACAATCTACACTTTTCCACCACGATGACCACGGAAAACCCAACAAAACCCAACGGAGACCCCAAAACACGTCAAAAAAACCCCAAACAAGAACGGGATCAACACAAAAAATGAAAGAAAACACCGAAAGCCATAGATCCAACCCAAAAGTACCCTAAACCTACCTGATGTTCTCCAAAACCCACAATCTACACTTTTCCACCATGATGACCAACAAGAACCCAACTAAAACCAAACGGAGACCCCAAAACATGTCAAAAACACCCCAAAAAAGAACTGCATCACCCCAAAAAAGAGAAGAAAAGCCCAAATACCATGAATCCACCCCAAAAGTCCCCTAAACCTACCTGAAGTTCTCCAAAACCCACAATCTACACTTTTCCACCATGATGACCACGGAAAACCCAACAAAACCCAACGGAGACCCCAAAACACGTCAAAAACACCCCAAACAAGAACGGGATCAACACAAAAAACGAAAGAAAACCCCAAAAGCCATAGATCCACCCCAAAAGTCCCCCTAAACCTACCTGATGTTCTTCAGAACCCCAGAATTTACACTTTTCCACCATGATGACCAACAAGAACCCAACTAAAACCAAACGGAGACCACAAAACATGTCAAAAACACGCTAAAAAAAGAACTGCATCACCCAAAAAACAGAAGAAAAGCCCAAATACCATGAATCCACCCCAAAAGTCCCCCTAAACCTACCTGATGTTTTCCAAAAACCCACAAATTACACTTTTCCACCATGATGACCACGGAAAACTCAACGAAACCCAACGGAGACCCCAAAACACGTCAAAAACACCCCAAACAAGAACGGGATCAACACAAAAAACGAAAGAAAACCCCCAAAGCCGTAGATACACCCCAAAAGTCTTCCTAAACCTACCTGATGTTCTCCAAAAACCCACAAATTACACTTTTCCACCATGATGACAACGGAAAACCCAACGAAACCCAACGGAGACCCCAAACCACGTCAAAAACACCCAAAAAAAGAACTGCATCACCCCAAAAAACAGAAGAAAACCCCATATACCATGAATCCACCCCAAAAGAACCCCTAAATCTACCTGATGTTCTCCAAAAACCAACAAATTACACTTTTCCACCATGATGACCACGGAAAACCCAACGAAACCCTACGGAGACCCCAAAACACGTCAAAAACACACCAAACAAGAACGGGATCAACACAAAAAACGAAAGAAAACCCCAAAAGCCATAGATCCACCCCAAAAGTCCCCCTAAACCTACCTGATGTTCTCCAAAAACCCACAATTTACACTTTTCCACCATGATGACCAACAAGAACCCAACTAAAACCAAATGGAGACCCCAAAACACGTAAAAAACACGCTAAAAAAGGAACTGCATCACCCAAAAAAAAACAGAAGAAAAGCCCAAATACCATGCATCCACCCCAAAAGTCCCCTAACCTACCTGAAGTTCTCCAAAACCCACAATCTACACTTTTCCACCATGATGACCACGGAAAACCCAACGAAACCCAACGGAGACCCCAAAACACGTCAAAAACACCTCAAATAGAACGGGACCAACACAAAAATCGAAAGAAAACCCCAAAAGCCATAGATCCACCCTAAAAGTACCCCTAAACCTACCTGATGTTCTCCAAAAACCCACAATTTACACTTTTCCACCATGATGACCAACAAGAACCCAACTAAAACCAAACGGAGACCCCAAAACACGTCAAAAACACGCTAAAAAAGGAACTGCATCACCCAAAAATAACAGAAGAAAAGCCCAAATACCATGAATCCACCCCAAAAGTCCCCTAAACCTACCTGATGTTCTCCAAAACCCACAATCTACACTTTTCCACCATGATGACCATGGAAAACCCAACGAAACCCAATGGAGACACCAAAACACGTCAAAAACACCTCAAATAGAACGGGACCAACACAAAAAAACGAAAGAAAACCCCAAAAGCCATAGATCCACCCCAAAAGTCCCCCTAAATTTACCTGATGTTCTCCAAAACCCACAATCTACACTTTTCCACCACGATGACAACGGAAAAACCAACAAAACCTTAGGGAGACCCCAAAACACGTCAAAGACACCCCAAACAAGAACTGCATCACTCCAAAAACCAGAAGAAAACCCCAAATACCATGAATCCACCCCAAAAGTCCCCTAAACCTACCTGAAGTTCTCCAAAACCCACAATCTACACTTTTCCACCATGATGACCATGGAAAACCCAACGAAACCCAACGGAGACCCCAAAACACGTCAAAAACACCCCAAACAAGAACGGGATCAACACAAAAAACGAAAGAAAACCCCCAAAGCCATAGATCCACCCCAAAAGTCCCCCTAAACCTACCTGATGTTCTCCAAAAACCCACAAATTACACTTTTCCACAATGATGACAATGGAAAACCCAACAAGACCCAACGGAGACCACAAAACACGTCAAAAACACCCCAAACAAGAACTGCATCACACCAAAAACCAGAAGAAAACCCCAAATACCATGAATCCACCCCAAAAGTCCCCTAAACCTACCTGATGTTCTCCAAAACCCACAATCTACACTTTTCCACCACGATGACAACGGAAAACCCAACAAAACCCTACGGAGACCCCAAAACACGTCAAAAACACCTCAAATAGAACGGGACCAACACAAAAAAACGAAAGAAAACCCCAAAAGCCATAGATCCACCCCAAAAGTCCCCCTAAATTTACCTGATGTTCTCCAAAACCCACAATCTACACTTTTCCACCACGATGACAACGGAAAACCCAACAAAACCCTACGGAGACCACAAAACATATCAAAAACACCCCAAAAATGAAAGGCAGCACCCCAAAAAACAGAAGAAAACACCAAATACCATAGATCCACCACAAAAGTCCCCCAAAACCTACCTGAAATTCTCCAAAACCCACAATCTACACTTTTCCACCATGATGACCAACACGAACCCAACTAAAACCAAACGGAGACCCCAAAACACGTCAAAAACACCCCAAACAAGAACTGCATCACACCAAAAACCAGAAGAAAACCCCAAATACCATGAATCCACCCCAAAAGTCCCCTAAACCTACCTGATGTTCTCCAAAACCCACAATCTACACTTTTCCACCACGATGACAACGGAAAACCCAACAAAACCCTACGGAGACCCCAAAACACGTCAAAAACACCCCAAAAAAGGAACTGCATCACCCCAAAAAACAGAAGAAAACTCCAAATACCATAGATCCACCACAAAAGTCCCCCTAAACCTACCTGAAATTCTCCAAAACCCACAATCTACACTTTTCCACCATGATGACCACGGAAAACCCAACGAAACCCAATGGAGACCCCAAAACACGTCAAAAACACCCCAAACAAGAACGGGATCAACACAAACAACGAAAGAAAACCCCAAAAGCCATAGATCCACCCCAAAAGTCCCCCTAAACCTACCTGATGTTCTCCAAAACCCACAATCTACACTTTTCCACCATGATGACCAACAAGAACCCAACAAAAACCAAACGGAGACCATAAAACATGTCAAAAACACCCCAAAAAAGGAACTGCATCACCCCAAAAAAAAAAAAAGAAAACCCCAAATACCATGAATCCACCCCAAAAGTCCCCTAAACCTACCTGAAGTTCTCCAAAACCCACAATCTACACTTTTCCACCACGATGACAACGGAAAACCCAACAAAACCCAACGGAGACCCCAAAACACGTCAAAGACAACCCAAACAAGAACTGCATCACCCCAAAAAACAGAAGAAAACCCCAAATACCATGAATCCACCCCAAAAGTCCCCCTAAACCTACCTGATGTTCTCCAAAAACCCACAATTTACACTTTTCCACCATGATGACCAACAAGAACCCAACTAAAACCAAACGGAGACCCCAAAACACGTCAAAAACACGCTAAAAAAGGAACTGCATCACCCAAAAAAAACAGAAGAAAAGCCCAAATACCATGAATCCACCCCAAAAGTCCCCTAAACCTACCTGAAGTTCTCCAAAACCCACAATCTACACTTTTCCACCATGATGACCATGGAAAAGCCAACGAAACCCAATGGAGACCCCAAAACACGTCAAAAACACCTCAAATAGAACGGGACCAACACAAAAAAAACGAAAGAAAACCCCAAAAGCCATAGATCCACCCCAAAAGTCCCCCTAAATTTACCTGATGTTCTCCAAAACCCACAATCTACACTTTTCCACCACGATGACAACGGAAAACCCAACAAGACCCAACGGAGACCACAAAACACGTCAAAAACACCCCAGAAAAGAACTGCATCACCCCAAAAAACAGAAGGAAACCCCAAATACCATAGATCCACCAGAAAAGAACCCCTAAACCTACCTGATGTTCTTCAAAACCCACAATCTACACTTTTCCACCACGATGACAACGGAAAACCCAACAAAACCCTACGGAGACCCCAAAACACGTCAAAAACACCCCAAACAAGAACTGCATCACCCCAAAAAAAACAGAAGAAAACCCCAAATACCATGAATCCACCCCGAAAGTCCCCTAAACCTACCTGAAGTTCTCCAAAACCCACAATCTACACTTTTCCACCACGATGACAACGGAAAACCCAACAAAACCCTACGGAGACCCCAAAACATGTCAAAAACAACCCAAAAAAGGAACTGCATCACCCCAAAAAACAGAAGAAAACTCCAAATACCATAGATCCACCACAAAAGTCCCCCAAAACCTACCTGAAATTCTCCAAAACCCACAATCTACACTTTTCCACCATGATGACCAACAAGAACCCAACTAAAAGCAAACAAAGACCACAAAACATGTCAAAAACACCCCAAAAAAGGAACTGCATCACCCAAAAAACAGAAGAAAAGCCCAAATACCATGAATCCACCCCAAAAGTCCCCTAAACCTACCTGAAGTTCTCCAAAATCCACAATCTACACTTTTCCACCACGATGACAACGGAAAACCCAACAAAACCCTACGGAGACCCCAAAACATGTCAAAAACAACCCAAAAATGAAAGGCATCACCCCAAAAAACAGAAGAAAACTCCAAATACCATAGATCCACCACAAAAGTCCCCCAAAACCTACCTGAAATTCTCCAAAACCCACAATCTACACTTTTCCACCATGATGACCAACAAGAACCCAACTAAAACCAAACGGAGACCCCAAAACACGTCAAAAACACCCCAAAAAAGAACTGCATCACCCAAAAAACAGAAGAAAAGCCCAAATACCATGAATCCACCCCAAAAGTCCCCCTAAACCTACCTGAAGTTCTCCAAAACCCACAATCTACACTTTTCCACCATGATGACCACGGAAAACCCAACGAAACCCAACGGAGACCCCAAAACACGTCAAAAACACACCAAACAAGAACGGGATCAACACAAAAAACGAAAGAAAACCCCAAAAGCCATAGATCCACCCCAAAAGTCCCCCTAAACCTACCTGATGTTCTCCAAAAACCCACAATTTACACTTTTCCACCATGATGACCAACAAGAACCCAACTAAAACCAAATGGAGACCCCAAAACATGTCAAAAACACCCCAAAAAAGAACTGCATCACCCGAAAAAAGAGAAGAAAAGCCCAAATACCATGAATCCACCCCAAAAGTCCCCTAAACCTACCTGAAGTTCTCCAAAACCCACAATCTACACTTTTCCACCATGATGACCACGGAAAACCCAACAAAACCCAACGGAGACCCCAAAACACGTCAAAAACACCCCAAACAAGAACGGGATCAACACAAAAAACGAAAGAAAACCCCAAAAGCCATAGATCCACCCCAAAAGTCCCCCTAAACCTACCTGATGTTCTTCAGAACCCCAGAATTTACACTTTTCCACCATGATGACCAACAAGAACCCAACTAAAACCAAACGGAGACCACAAAACATGTCAAAAACACGCTAAAAAACGAACTGCATCACCCAAAAAACAGAAGAAAAGCCCAAATACCATGAATCCACCCCAAAAGTCCCCCTAAACCTACCTGATGTTTTCCAAAAACCCACAAATTACACTTTTCCACCATGATGACCACGGAAAACTCAACGAAACCCAACGGAGACCCCAAAACACGTCAAAAACACCCCAAACAAGAACGGGATCAACACAAAAAACGAAAGAAAACCCCCAAAGCCGTAGATACACCCCAAAAGTCCCCCTAAACCTACCTGATGTTCTCCAAAAACCCACAAATTACACTTTTCCACCATGATGACAACGGAAAACCCAACGAAACCCAACGGAGACCCCAAAACACGTCAAAAACACCCCAAAAAAGAACTGCATTACCCCAAAAAACAGAAGAAAACCCCATATACCATGAATCCACCCCAAAAGAACCCCTAAACCTACCTGATGTTCTCCAAAAACCAACAAATTACACTTTTCCACCATGACGACCACGGAAAACCCAACGAAACCCTACGGAGACCCCAAAACACGTCAAAAACACCCCAAACAAGAACTGCCTCACCCCAAAAAAACAGAAGAAAACCCCAAATACCATGAATCCACCCCAAAAGTCCCCTAAACCTACCTGATGTTCTCCAAAACCCACAATCTAAACTTTTCCACCACGATGACAACGGAAAACCCAACAAAACCCTACGGAGACCACAAAACATATCAAAAACACCCCAAAAATGAAAGGCAGCACCCCAAAAAACAGAAGAAAACACCAAATACCATAGATCCACCACAAAAGTCCCCCAAAACCTAACTGAAATTCTCCAAAACCCACAATCTACACTTTTCCACCATGATGACCAACACGAACCCAACTAAAACCAAACGGAGACCCCAAAACACGTCAAAAACACCCCAAACAAGAACTGCATCACACCAAAAACCAGAAGAAAACCCCAAATACCATGAATCCACCCCAAAAGTCCCCTAAACCTACCTGATGTTCTCCAAAACCCACAATCTACACTTTTCCACCACGATGACAACGGAAAACCCAACAAAACCCTACGGAGACCCCAAAACACGTCAAAAACACCCCAAAAAAGGAACTGCATCACCCCAAAAAACAGAAGAAAACTCCAAATACCATAGATCCACCACAAAAGTCCCCCTAAACCTACCTGAAATTCTCCAAAACCCACAATCTAAACTTTTCCACCATGATGACCACGGAAAACCCAACGAAACCCAATGGAGACCCCAAAACACGTCAAAAACACCCCAAACAAGAACGGGATCAACACAAACAACGAAAGAAAACCCCAAAAGCCATAGATCCACCCCAAAAGTCCCCCTAAACCTACCTGATGTTCTCCAAAACCCACAATCTACACTTTTCCACCATGATGACCAACAAGAACCCAACAAAAACCAAACGGAGACCACAAAACATGTCAAAAACACCCCAAAAAAGGAACTGCATCACCCCAAAAAAAAAAAAAGAAAACCCCAAATACCATGAATCCACCCCAAAAGTCCCCTAAACCTACCTGAAGTTCTCCAAAACCCACAATCTACACTTTTCCACCATGATGACAATGGAAAACCCAACAAGACCCAACGGAGACCACAAAACACGTCAAAAACAACCCAAACAAGAACTGCATCACCCCAAAAAACAGAAGAAAAGCCCAAATACCATGAATCCACCCCAAAAGTCCCGTAACCTACCTGAAGTTCTCCAAAACCCACAATCTACACTTTTCCACCATGATGACCACGGAAAACCCAACAAAACCCAACGGAGACCCCAAAACACGTCAAAAACACCCCAAACAAGAACGGGATCAACACAAAAAACGAAAGAAAACCCCAAAAGCCATAGATCCACCCCAAAAGTCCCCCTAAACCTACCTGATGTTCTTCAAAACCCCAGAATTTACACTTTTCCACCATGATGACCAACAAGAACCCAACTAAAACCAAACGGAGACCACAAAACATGTCAAAAACATGCTAAAAAACGAAATGCATCACCCAAAAAACAGAAGAAAAGCCCAAATACCATGAATCCACCCCAAAAGTCCCCCTAAACCTACCTGATGTTTTCCAAAAACCCACAAATTACACTTTTCCACCATGATGACCACGGAAAACTCAACGAAACCCAACGGAGACCCCAAAACACGTCAAAAACACCCCAAACAAGAACGGGATCAACACAAAAAACGAAAGAAAACCCCCAAAGCCGTAGATACACCCCAAAAGTCCCCCTAAACCTACCTGATGTTCTCCAAAAACCCACAAATTACACTTTTCCACCATGATGACAACGGAAAACCCAACGAAACCCAACGGAGACCCCAAAACACGTCAAAAACACCCCAAAAAAGAACTGCATTACCCCAAAAAACAGAAGAAAACCCCATATACCATGAATCCACCCCAAAAGAACCCCTAAACCTACCTGATGTTCTCCAAAAACCAACAAATTACACTTTTCCACCATGACGACCACGGAAAACCCAACGAAACCCTACGGAGACCCCAAAACACGTCAAAAACACCCCAAACAAGAACTGCCTCACCCCAAAAAAACAGAAGAAAACCCCAAATACCATGAATCCACCCCAAAAGTCCCCTAAACCTACCTGAAGTTCTAAAAAACCCACAATCTAAACTTTTCCACCACGATGACAACGGAAAACCCAACAAAACCCTACGGAGACCACAAAACATATCAAAAACACCCCAAAAATGAAAGGCAGCACCCCAAAAAACAGAAGAAAACACCAAATACCATGAATCCACCACAAAAGTCCCCCAAAACCTACCTGAAATTCTCCAAAACCCACAATCTACACTTTTCCACCATGATGACCAACACGAACCCAACTAAAACCAAACGGAGACCACAAAACACGTCAAAAACACCCCAAACAAGAACTGCATCACACCAAAAACCAGAAGAAAACCCCAAATACCATGAATCCACCCCAAAAGTCCCCTAAACCTACCTGATGTTCTCCAAAACCCACAATCTACACTTTTCCACCACGATGACAACGGAAAACCCAACAAAACCCTACGGAGACCCCAAAACACGTCAAAAACACCCCAAAAAAGGAACTGCATCACCCCAAAAAACAGAAGAAAACTCCAAATACCATAGATCCACCACAAAAGTCCCCCTAAACCTACCTGAAATTCTCCAAAACCCACAATCTACACTTTTCCACCATGATGACCACGGAAAACCCAACGAAACCCAATGGAGACCCCAAAACACGTCAAAAACACCCCAAACAAGAACGGGATCAACACAAACAACGAAAGAAAACCCCAAAAGCCATAGATCCACCCCAAAAGTCCCCCTAAACCAACCTGATGTTCTCCAAAACCCACAATCTACACTTTTCCACCATGATGACCAACAAGAACCCAACTAAAACCAAACGGAGACCACAAAACATGTCAAAAACACCCCAAAAAAGAACTGCATCACCCGAAAAAAGAGAAGAAAAGCCCAAATACCATGAATCCACCCCAAAAGTCCCCTAAACCTACCTGAAGTTTTCCAAAACCCACAATCTACACTTTTCCACCATGATGACAATGGAAAACCCAACAAGACCCAACGGAGACCACAAAACACGTCAAAAACAACCCAAACAAGAACTGCATCACCCCAAAAAACAGAAGAAAACCCCAAATACCATGAATCCACCCCAAAAGTCCCGTAACCTACCTGAAGTTCTCCAAAACCCACAATCTACACTTTTCCACCATGATGACCACGGAAAACCCAACAAAACCCAACGGAGACCCCAAAACACGTCAAAAACACCCCAAACAAGAACGGGATCAACACAAAAAACGAAAGAAAACCCCAAAAGCCATAGATCCACCCCAAAAGTCCCCCTAAACCTACCTGATGTTCTTCAAAACCCCAGAATTTACACTTTTCCACCATGATGACCAACAAGAACCCAACTAAAACCAAACGGAGACCACAAAACATGTCAAAAACATGCTAAAAAACGAAATGCATCACCCAAAAAACAGAAGAAAAGCCCAAATACCATGAATCCACCCCAAAAGTCCCCCTAAACCTACCTGATGTTTTCCAAAAACCCACAAATTACACTTTTCCACCATGATGACCACGGAAAACTCAACGAAACCCAACGGAGACCCCAAAACACGTCAAAAACACCCCAAACAAGAACGGGATCAACACAAAAAACGAAAGAAAACCCCCAAAGCCGTAGATACACCCCAAAAGTCCCCCTAAACCTACCTGATGTTCTCCAAAAACCCACAAATTACACTTTTCCACCATGATGACAACGGAAAACCCAACGAAACCCAACGGAGACCCCAAAACACGTCAAAAACACCCCAAAAAAGAACTGCATTACCCCAAAAAACAGAAGAAAACCCCACATACCATGAATCCACCCCAAAAGAACCCCTAAACCTACCTGATGTTCTCCAAAAACCAACAAATTACACTTTTCCACCATGACGACCACGGAAAACCCAACGAAACCCTACGGAGACCCCAAAACACGTCAAAAACACCCCAAACAAGAACTGCCTCACCCCAAAAAAACAGAAGAAAACCCCAAATACCATGAATCCACCCCAAAAGTCCCCTAAACCTACCTGAAGTTCTAAAAAACCCACAATCTAAACTTTTCCACCACGATGACAACGGAAAACCCAACAAAACCCTACGGAGACCACAAAACATATCAAAAACACCCCAAAAATGAAAGGCAGCACCCCAAAAAACAGAAGAAAACACCAAATACCATAGATCCACCACAAAAGTCCCCCAAAACCTACCTGAAATTCTCCAAAACCCACAATCTACACTTTTCCACCATGATGACCAACACGAACCCAACTAAAACCAAACGGAGACCACAAAACACGTCAAAAACACCCCAAACAAGAACGGAATCACACCAAAAACCAGAAGAAAACCCCAAATACCATGAATCCACCCCAAAAGTCCCCTAAACCTACCTGATGTTCTCCAAAACCCACAATCTACACTTTTCCACCACGATGACAACGGAAAACCCAACAAAACCCTATGGAGACCCCAAAACACGTCAAAAACACCCCAAAAAAGGAACTGCATCACCCCAAAAAACAGAAGAAAACTCCAAATACCATAGATCCACCACAAAAGTCCCCCTAAACCTACCTGAAATTCTCCAAAACCCACAATCTACACTTTTCCACCATGATGACCACGGAAAACCCAACGAAACCCAATGGAGACCCCAAAACACGTCAAAAACACCCCAAACAAGAACGGGATCAACACAAACAACGAAAGAAAACCCCAAAAGCCATAGATCCACCCCAAAAGTCCCCCTAAACCTACCTGATGTTCTCCAAAACCCACAATCTACACTTTTCCACCATGATGACCAACAAGAACCCAACTAAAACCAAACGGAGACCACAAAACATGTCAAAAACACCCCAAAAAAGAACTGCATCACCCGAAAAAAGAGAAGAAAAGCCCAAATACCATGAATCCACCCCAAAAGTCCCCTAAACCTACCTGAAGTTCTCCAAAACCCACAATCTACACTTTTCCACCATGATGACAATGGAAAACCCAACAAGACCCAACGGAGACCACAAAACACGTCAAAAACAACCCAAACAAGAACTGCATCACCCCAAAAAACAGAAGAAAACCCCAAATACCATGAATCCACCCCAAAAGTCCCGTAACCTACCTGAAGTTCTCCAAAACCCACAATCTACACTTTTCCACCACGATGACAACGGAAAACCCAACAAAACCCAACGGAGACCCCAAAACACGTCAAAGACAACCCAAACAAGAACTGCATCACCCCAAAAAACAGAAGAAAACCCCAAATACCATGAATCCACCCCAAAAGTCCCCCTAAACCTACCTGATGTTCTCCAAAAACCCACAATTTACACTTTTCCACCATGATGACCAACAAGAACCCAACTAAAACCAAACGGAGACCCCAAAACACGTCAAAAACACGCTAAAAAAGGAACTGCATCACCCAAAAAAAACAGAAGAAAAGCCCAAATACCATGAATCCACCCCAAAAGTCCCCTAAACCTACCTGAAGTTCTCCAAAACCCACAATCTACACTTTTCCACCATGATGACCACGGAAAACCCAACGAAACCCAATGGAGACCCCAAAACACGTCAAAAACACCTCAAATAGAACGGGACCAACACAAAAAAACGAAAGAAAACCCCAAAAGCCATAGATCCACCCCAAAAGTCCCCCTAAACCTACCTGAAATTCTCCAAAAAACCACAATTTACACTTTTCCACCTTGATGACCAACAAGAACCCAACTAAAACCAAACGGAGACCCAAAAACATGTCAAAAACAACCCAAAAAAGGAACTGCATCACCCAAAAAACAGAAGAAAACCCCATATACCATGAATCCACCCCAAAAAGTCCCCTAAACCTACCTGAAGTTCTCCAAAACCCACAATCTACACTTTTCCACCATGATGACCACGGAAAACCCAACGAAACCCAACGGAGACCCCAAAACATGTCAAAAACACCCCAAAAAAGAACGGGATCAACACAAAAAACAGAAGAAAACCCCATATACCATGAATCCACCCCAAAAGTCCCCCTAAACCTACCTGATGTTCTTCAAAACCCACAATCTACACTTTTCCACAATGATGACAATGGAAAACCCAACAAGACCCAACGGAGACCACAAAACACGTCAAAAACACCCCAAACAAGAATGGGATCAACACAAAAAATGAAAGAAAACCCCCAAAGCCATAGATCCACCCCAAAAGTCCCCTAAACCTACCTGAAGTTCTCCAAAACCCACAATCTACACTTTTCCACCATGATGACCAACAAGAACCCAACTAAAACCAAACGGAGACCACAAAACATGTCAAAAACACCCCAAAAAAGGAACTGCATCACCCAAAAAACAGAAGAAAACCCCAAATACCATGAATCCACCCCAAAAGTCCCCCTAAACCTACCTGATGTTTTCCAAAAACCCACAAATTACACTTTTCCACCATGATGACCACGGAAAACCCAACGAAACCCAACGGAGACCCCAAAACACGTCAAAAACACCCCAAACAAGAACGGGATCAACACAAAAAACGAAAGAAAACCCCCAAAGCCGTAGATCCACCCCAAAAGTCCCCCTAAACTTACCTGATGTTCTCCAAAAACCCACAAATTACACTTTTCCACCATGATGACCACGGAAAACCCAACGAAACCCAACGGAGACACCAAAACACGTCAAAAACACCCCAAAAAAGAACTGCATCACCCCAAAAAACAGAAGAAAACCCCATATACCATGAATCCACCGCAAAAGTCCCCTAAACCTACCTGAAGTTCTCCAAAACCCACAATCTACACTTTTCCACCATGATGACCACGGAAAACCCAACGAAACCCTACGGAGACCCCAAAACACGTCAAAAACACCCCAAACAAGAACTGCATCACCCCAAAAAAAACAGAAGAAAACCCCAAATACCATGAATCCACCCCAAAAGTCCCCTAAACCTACCTGAAGTTCTCCAAAACCCACAATCTAAACTTTTCCACCACGATGACAACGGAAAACCCAACAAAACACTACGGAGACCACAAAACATGTCAAAAACACCCCAAAAATGAAAGGCAGCACCCCAAAAAACAGAAGAAAACACCAAATACCATAGATCCACCACAAAAGTCCCCCAAAACCTACCTGAACTTCTCCAAAACCCACAATCTACACTTTTCCACCACGATGACCACGGAAAACCCAACAAAACCCTACGGAGACCCCAAAACACGTCAAAAACACCTCAAATAGAACGGGACCAACACAAAAAAACGAAAGAAAACCCCAAAAGCCATAGATCCACCCCAAAAGTCCCCCTAAATTTACCTGATGTTCTCCAAAACCCACAATCTACACTTTTCCACCATGATGACAATGGAAAACCCAACAAGACCCAACGGAGACCACAAAACATGTCAAAAACACCCCAAAAAAGAACTGCATCACCCCAAAAAACAGAAGAAAAGCCCAAATACCATGAATCCACCCCAAAAGAACCCCTAAACCTACCTGATGTTCTTCAAAACCCACAATCTACACTTTTCCACCATGATGACAACGGAAAACCCAACAAAACCCTACGGAGACACCAAAACACGTCAAAAACACCCCAAACAAGAACTGCATCACCCCAAAAACCAGAAGAAAACCCCAAATACCATGAATCCACCCCAAAAGTCCCCTAAACCTACCTGAAGTTCTCCAAAACCCACAATCTACACTTTTCCACCACGATGACAACGGAAAACCCAACAAAACCCTACGGAGACCCCAAAACACGTCAAAAACAAACCAAAAATAAAAGGCAGCACCCCAAAAAACAGAAGAAAACACCAAATACCATGAATCCACCACAAAAGTCCCCCAAAACCTACCTGAAGTTCTCCAAAACCCACAATCTACACTTTTCCACCATGATGACCAACAAGAACCCAACTAAAACCAAACGGAGACCACAAACATGTCAAAAACACCCCAAAAAAGGAACTGCATCACCCCAAAAAACAGAAGAAAACCCCATATACCATGAATCCACCCCAAAAGTCCCCCAAAACCTACCTGATGTTCTCCAAAACCCACAATCTACACTTTTCCACCACGATGACAACGGAAAACCCAACAAAACCCTACGGAGACCCCAAAACACGTCAAAAACACCCCAAACAAGAACTGCATCACCCCAAAAAAACAGAAGAAAACCCCACATACCATGAATCCACCCCGAAAGTCCCCTAAACCTACCTGAAGTTCTCCAAAACCCACAATTTACACTTTTCCACCATGATGACCACGGAAAACCCAACGAAACCCAATGGAGACCCCAAAACACGTCTAAAACACCCCAAAAAAGAACGGGATCAACACAAAAAACGAAAGAAAACCCCCAAAGCCATAGATCCACCCCAAAAGTCCCCCTAAACCTACCTGATGTTCTCCAAAAACCCACAATTTACACTTTTCCACCATGATGACCAACAAGAACCCAACTAAAACCAAACGGAGACCCCAAAACACGTCAAAAACACGCTAAAAAAGGAACTGCATCACCGAAAAAAAACAGAAGAAAAGCCCAAATACCATGAATCCACCCCAAAAGTCCCTTAAACCTACCTGAAGTTCTCCAAAACCCACAATCTACACTTTTCCACCATGATGACCACGGAAAACCCAACAAAACCCAACGGAGACTCCAAAACACGTCAAAAACACCCCAAACAAGAACGGGATCAACACAAAAAACGAAAGAAAACCCCCAAAGCCATAGATCCACCCCAAAAGTCCCCCTAAACCTACCTGATGTTCTTCAAAACCCCAGAATTTACACTTTTCCACCATGATGACCAACAAGAACCCAACTAAAAGCAAACGGAGACCACAAAACATGTCAAAAACACCCCAAAAAAGGAACTGCATCACCCAAAAAACAGAAGAAAAGCCCAAATACGATGAATCCACCCCAAAAGTCCCCCTAAACCTACCTGATGTTTTCCAAAAACCCACAAATTACACTTTTCCACCATGATGACCACGGAAAACTCAACGAAACCCAACGGAGACCCCAAAACACGTCAAAAACACCACAAAAAAAAACGGGATCAACACAAACAACGAAAGAAAACCCCCAAAGCCGTAGATACACCCCAAAAGTCCCCCTAAACCTACCTGATGTTCTCCAAAAACCCACAAATTACACTTTTCCACCATGATGACCACGGAAAACCCAACGAAACCCAACGGAGACCCCAAACCACGTCAAAAACACCCCAAAAAAGAACTGCATCACCCCAAAAAACAGAAGAAAACCCCATATACCATGAATCCACCCCAAAAGTCCCCCTAAACCTACCTGAAGTTCTCCAAAACCCACAATCTAAATTTTTCCACCATGATGAAAACAGAAAACCCAACAAAACCCTACGGAGACCACAAAACATGTCAAAAACACCCCAAAAATGAAAGGCAGCACTCCAAAAAAACAGAAGAAAACTCCAAATACCATAGATCCACCACAAAAGTCCCCCTAAACCTACCTGAAATTCTCCAAAACCCACAATCTACACTTTTCCACCACGATGACCACGGAAAACCCAACGAAACCCAACGGAGACCCCAAAACACGTCAAAAAAACCCAAACAAGAACGGGATCAACACAAAAAATGAAAGAAAACCCCCAAAGCCATAGATCCAACCCAAAAGTACCCTAAACCTACCTGATGTTCTCCAAAACCCACAATCTACACTTTTCCACCATGATGACCAACAAGAACCCAACTAAAACCAAACGGAGACACCAAAACATGTCAAAAACACCCCAAAAAAGAACTGCATCACCCCAAAAAAGAGAAGAAAAGCCCAAATACCATGAATCCACCCCAAATGTCCCCTAAACCTACCTGAAGTTCTCCAAAACCCACAATCTACACTTTTCCACCATGATGACCACGGAAAACCCAACAAAACCCAACGGAGACCCCAAAACACGTCAAAAACACCCCAAACAAGAACGGGATCAACACAAAAAACGAAAGAAAACCCCCAAAGCCATAGATCCACCCCAAAAGTCCCCCTAAACCTACCTGATGTTCTTCAAAACCCCAGAATTTACACTTTTCCACCATGATGACCAACAAGAACCCAACTAAAACCAAACGGAGACCACAAAACATGTCAAAAACACCCCAAAAAAGGAACTGCATCAACCAAAAAACAGAAGAAAAGCCCAAATACCATGAATCCACCCCAAAAGTCCCCCTAAACCTACCTGATGTTTTCCAAAAACCCACAAATTACACTTTTCTACCATGATGACCACGGAAATCTCAACGAAACCCAACGGAGACCCCAAAACACATCAAAAACACCACAAAAAAAAACGGGATCAACACAAACAACGAAAGAAAACCCCCAAAGCCATAGATACACCCCAAAAGTCCCCCTAAACCTACCTGATGTTCTCCAAAAACCCACAAATTACACTTTTCCACCATGATGACCACGGAAAACCCAACGAAACCCAACGGAGACCCCAAACCACGTCAAAAACACCCCAAAAAAGAACTGCATCACCCCAAAAAACAGAAGAAAAGCCCATATACCATGAATCCACCCCAAAAGACCCCCTAAACCTACCGGATGTTCTCCAAAAACCAACAAATTACACTTTTCCACCATGATGACCACGGAAAACCCAACGAAACCCTACGGAGACCCCAAAACACGTCAAAAACACCCCAAACAAGAACTGCATCACCCCAAAAAAACAGAAGAAAACCCCAAATACCATTAATCCACCCCAAAAGTCCCCTAAACCTACCTGAAGTTCTCCAAAACCCACAATCTAAACTTTTCCACCATGATGAAAACAGAAAACCCAACAAAACCCTACGGAGACCACAAAACATGTCAAAAACACCCCAAAAATGAAAGGCAGCACCCCAAAAAAACAGAAGAAAACACCAAATACCATAGATCCACAACAAAAGTCCCCCAAAACTTAACTGAAATTCTCCAAAACCCACAATCTACACTTTTCCACCATGATGACCAACAAGAACCCAACTAAAACCAAACGGAGACCCCAAAACACGTCAAAAACACCCCAAACAAGAACTGCATCACCCAAAAAACAGAAGAAAACCCCAAATACCATGAATCCACCCCAAAAGAACCCCTAAACCTACCTGATGTTCTTCAAAACCCACAATCTACACTTTTCCACCACGATGACAACGGAAAACCCAACAAAACCCTACGGAGACCCCAAAACACGTCAAAAACACCCCAAACAAGAACTGCATCACCCCAAAAACCAGAAGAAAACCCCAAATACCATGAATCCACCCCAAAAGTCCCCTAAACCTACCTGAAGTTCTCCAAAACCCACAATCTACACTTTTCCACCACGATGACAACGGAAAACCCAACAAAACCCTACGGAGACCCCAAAACACGTCAAAAACACCCCAAAAAAGGAACTGCATCACCCCAAAAAAAAAAGAAAACTCCAAATACCATAGATCCACCACAAAAGTCCCCCTAAACCTACCTGATGTTCTCCAAAACCCACAATCTACACTTTTCCACCATGATGACCAACAAGAACCCAACGGAGACCACAAAACATGTCAAAAACACCCCAAAAAAGGAACTGCATCACCCCAAAAAACAGAAGAAAACTCCAAATACCATAGATCCACCAGAAAAGTCCCCCTAAACCTACCTGAAATTCTCCAAAACCCACAATCTACACTTTTCCACCACGATGACCACGGAAAACCCAACGAAACCCAACGGAGACCCCAAAACACGTCAAAAAAAACCCAAACAAGAACGGGATCAACACAAAAAATGAAAGAAAACCCCCAAAGCCATAGATCCAACCAAAAAGTACCCTAAACCTACCTGATGTTCTCCAAAACCCACAATCTACACTTTTCCACATTGATGACCAACAAGAACCCAACTAAAACCAAACGGAGACACCAAAACATGTCAAAAACACCCCAAAAAAGAACTGCATCACCCCAAAAAAGAGAAGAAAAGCCCAAATACCATGAATCCACCCCAAAAGTCCCCTAAACCTACCTGAAGTTCTCCAAAACCCACAATCTACACTTTTCCACCATGATGACCACGGAAAACCCAACAAAACCCTACGGAGACCCCAAAACACGTCAAAAACACCCCAAACAAGAATGGGATCAACACAAAAAACGAAAGAAAACCCCAAAAGCCATAGATCCACCCCAAAAGTCCCCCTAAACCTACCTGATGTTCTTCAAAACCCCAGAATTTACACTTTTCCACCATGATGACCAACAAGAACCCAACTAAAACCAAACGGAGACCCCAAAACACGTCAAAAACACGCTAAAAAAGGAACTGCATCACCCAAAAAAAAACAGAAGAAAAGCCCAAATACCATGAATCCACCCCAAAAGTCCCCTAAACCTACCTGAAGTTCTCCAAAACCCACAATCTACACTTTTCCACCATGATGACCATGGAAAACCCAACGAAACCCAATGGAGACCACAAAACACGTCAAAAACACCTCAAATAGAACGGGACCAACACAAAAAAACGAAAGAAAACACCAAAAGCCATAGATCCACCCCAAAAGTCCCCCTAAATTTACCTGATGTTCTCCAAAACCCACAATCTACACTTTTCCACCATGATGACAATGGAAAACCCAACAAGACCCAACAGAGACCCCAAAACACGTCAAAAACACCCCAAACAAGAACTGCATCACACCAAAAACCAGAAGAAAACTCCAAATACCATGAATCCACCCCAAAAGTCCCCTAAACCTACCTGATGTTCTCCAAAACCCACAATCTACACTTTTCCACCACGATGACAACGGAAAACCCAACAAAACCCTACGGAGACCCCAAAACACGTCAAAAACACCCCAAAAAAGGAACTGCATCACCCCAAAAAAAAAAAGAAAACTCCAAATACCATAGATCCACCACAAAAGTCCCCCTAAACCTACCTGATGTTCTCCAAAACCCACAATCTACACTTTTCCACCATGATGACCAACAAGAACCCAACGGAGACCACAAAACATGTCAAAAACACCCCAAAAAAGGAACTGCATCACCCCAAAAAACAGAAGAAAACTCCAAATACCATAGATCCACAACAAAAGTCCCCCAAAACCTAACTGAAATTCTCCAAAACCCACAATCTACACTTTTCCACCATGATGACCAACAAGAACCCAACTAAAACCAAACGGAGACCCCAAAACACGTCAAAAACACCCCAAACAAGAACTGCATCACACCAAAAAACAGAAGAAAACCCCAAATACCATGAATCCACCACAAAAGTCCCCTAAACCTACCTGAAGTTCTCCAAAACCCACAATCTACACTTTTCCACCACGATGACAACGGAAAACCCAACAAAACCCTACGGAGACCCCAAAACACGTCAAAAACACCCCTAAAAAGGAACTGCATCACCCCAAAAAACAGAAGAAAACTCCAAATACCATAGATCCACCACAAAAGTCCCCCTAAACCTACCTGAAATTCTCCAAAACCCACAATCTACACTTTTCCACCATGATGACCACGGAAAACCCAACGAAACCCAACGGAGACCCCAAAACACGTCAGAAACACCCCAAACAAGAACGGGATCAACACAAAAAATGAAAGAAAACCCCAAAAGCCAAAGATCCACCCCAAAAGTCCCCTAAACCTACCTGATGTTCTCCAAAACCCACAATCTACACTTTTCCACCATGATGACCAACAAGAACCCAACTAAAACCAAACGGAGACACCAAAACATGTCAAAAACACCCCAAAAAAGGAACTGCATCACCCCAAAAAAAACAGAAGAAAACCCCAAATACCATGAATCCACCCCAAAAGTTTCCTAAACCTACCTGAAGTTCTCCAAAACCCACAATCTACACTTTTCCACCATGATGACCACGGAAAACCCAACAAAACCCTACGGAGACCCCAAAACACATCAAAAACACCCCAAACAAGAACGGGATCAACACAAAAAACGAAAGAAAACCCCAAAAGCCATAGATCCACCCCAAAAGTCCCCTAAACCTACCTGATGTTCTCAAAAACCCACAATCTACACTTTTCCACTATGATGACCACGAAAAACCCAACAAAACCCAACGGAGACCCCAAAACACGTCAAAGACAACCCAAACAAGAACTGCATCACCCCAAAAAACAGAAGAAAACTCCAAATACCATGAATCCACCCCAAAAGTCCCCTAAACCTACCTGAAGTTCTCCAAAACCCACAATCTACACTTTTCCACCATGATGACCACGGAAAACCCAACGAAACCCAATGGAGACCCCAAAACACGTCTAAAACACCCCAAAAAAGAACGGGATCAACACAAAAAACGAAAGAAAACCCCCAAAGCCATAGATCCACCCCAAAAGTCCCCCTAAACCTACCTGATGTTCTCCAAAAACCCACAATTTACACTTTTCCACCATGATGACCAACAAGAACCCAACTAAAACCAAACGGAGACCCCAAAACACGTCAAAAACACGCTAAAAAAGGAACTGCATCACCCAAAAAAAACAGAAGAAAAGTCCAAATACCATGAATCCACCCCAAAAGTCCCCTAAACCTACCTGAAGTTCTCCAAAACCCACAATCTACACTTTTCCACCATGATGACCATGGAAAACCCAACGAAACCCAATGGACACCCCAAAACACGTCAAAAACACCTCAAATAGAACGGGACCAACACAAAAAAAGAAAGAAAACCCCAAAAGCCATAGATCCACCCCAAAAGTCCCCCTAAATTTACCTGATGTTCTCCAAAAACCCACAAATTACACTTTTCCACCATGATGACCACGGAAAACCCAACAAGACCCAACGGAGACCACAAAACACGTCAAAAACACCCCAAAAAAGAACTGCATCACCCCAAAAAACAGAAGAAAACCCCATACACCATGAATCCACCCCAAAAGAACCCCTAAACCTACCTGATGTTCTTCAAAACCCACAATCTACAATTTTCCACCACGATGACAACGGAAAACCCAACAAAACCCTACGGAGACCCCAAAACACGTCAAAAACACCCCTAAAAAGGAACTGCATCACCCCAAAAAACAGAAGAAAACTCCAAATACCATAGATCCACCACAAAAGTCCCCCTAAACCTACCTGAAATTCTCCAAAACCCACAATCTACACTTTTCCACCATGATGACCACGGAAAACCCAACGAAACCCAACGGAGACCCCAAAACACGTCAGAAACACCCCAAACAAGAACGGGATCAACACAAAAAATGAAAGAAAACCCCAAAAGCCAAAGATCCACCCCAAAAGTCCCCTAAACCTACCTGATGTTCTCCAAAACCCACAATCTACACTTTTCCACCATGATGACCAACAAGAACCCAACTAAAACCAAACGGAGACACCAAAACATGTCAAAAACACCCCAAAAAAGGAACTGCATCACCCCAAAAAAAACAGAAGAAAACCCCAAATACCATGAATCCACCCCAAAAGTCCCCTAAACCTACCTGAAGTTCTCCAAAACCCACAATCTACACTTTTCCACCATGATGACCACGGAAAACCCAACAAAACCCTACGGAGACCCCAAAACACATCAAAAACACCCCAAACAAGAACGGGATCAACACAAAAAACGAAAGAAAACCCCAAAAGCCATAGATCCACCCCAAAAGTCCCCTAAACCTACCTGATGTTCTCAAAAACCCACAATCTACACTTTTCCACTATGATGACCACGAAAAACCCAACAAAACCCAACGGAGACCCCAAAACACGTCAAAGACAACCCAAACAAGAACTGCATCACCCCAAAAAACAGAAGAAAACTCCAAATACCATGAATCCACCCCAAAAGTCCCCTAAACCTACCTGAAGTTCTCCAAAACCCACAATCTACACTTTTCCACCATGATGACCACGGAAAACCCAACGAAACCCAATGGAGACCCCAAAACACGTCTAAAACACCCCAAAAAAGAACGGGATCAACACAAAAAACGAAAGAAAACCCCCAAAGCCATAGATCCACCCCAAAAGTCCCCCTAAACCTACCTGATGTTCTCCAAAAACCCACAATTTACACTTTTCCACCATGATGACCAACAAGAACCCAACTAAAACCAAACGGAGACCCCAAAACACGTCAAAAACACGCTAAAAAAGGAACTGCATCACCCAAAAAAAACAGAAGAAAAGTCCAAATACCATGAATCCACCCCAAAAGTCCCCTAAACCTACCTGAAGTTCTCCAAAACCCACAATCTACACTTTTCCACCATGATGACCATGGAAAACCCAACGAAACCCAATGGACACCCCAAAACACGTCAAAAACACCTCAAATAGAACGGGACCAACACAAAAAAAGAAAGAAAACCCCAAAAGCCATAGATCCACCCCAAAAGTCCCCCTAAATTTACCTGATGTTCTCCAAAAACCCACAAATTACACTTTTCCACCATGATGACCACGGAAAACCCAACAAGACCCAACGGAGACCACAAAACACGTCAAAAACACCCCAAAAAAGAACTGCATCACCCCAAAAAACAGAAGAAAACCCCATACACCATGAATCCACCCCAAAAGAACCCCTAAACCTACCTGATGTTCTTCAAAACCCACAATCTACAATTTTCCACCACGATGACAACGGAAAACCCAACAAAACCCTACGGAGACCCCAAAACACGTCAAAAACACCCCAAACAAGAACTGCATCACACCAAAAACCAGAAGAAAACCCCAAATACCATGAATCCACCCCAAAAGTCCCCTAAACCTACCTGAAGTTCTCCAAAACCCACAATCTACACTTTTCCACCACGATGACAACGGAAAACCCAACAAAACCCAACGGAGACCCCAAAACACGTCAAAAACACCCCAAAAAAGGAACTGCATCACCCCAAAAAACAGAAGAAAACTCCAAATACCATAGATCCACCACAAAAGTACCCCTAAACCTACCTGATGTTCTCCAAAACCCACAATCTACACTTTTCCACTATGATGACCAACAAGAACCCAACGGAGACCACAAAACATGTCAAAAACACCCCAAAAAAGGAACTGCATCACCCAAAAAACAGAAGAAAAGCCCAAATACCATGAATCCACCCCAAAAGAACCCCTAAACCTACCTGATGTTCTTCAAAACCCACAATCTACACTTTTCCACCACGATGACAACGGAAAACCCAACAAAACCCTACGGAGACCCCAAAACACGTCAAAGACACCCCAAAAAAGTACTGCATCACTCCAAAAACGAGAAGAAAACCCCAAATACCATGAATCCACCACAAAAGTCCCCCTAAACCTACCTGAAGTTCTCCAAAACCCACAATCTACACTTTTCCACCATGATGACCAACAAGAACCCAACGGAGACCACAAAACATGTCAAAAACACCCCAAAAAAGGAACTGCATCACCCCAAAAAAAAACAGAAGAAAACCCCAAATACCATGAATCCACCCCAAAAGTCCCCTAAACCTACCTGAAGTTCTCCAAAACCCACAATCTACACTTTTCCACCACGATGACAACGGAAAACCCAACAAAACCCTACGGAGACCCCAAAACACGTCAAAAACACCCCAAAAAAGGAACTGCATCACCCCAAAAAACAGAAGAAAACTCCAAATACCATAGATCCACCCCAAAAGTCCCCCTAAACCTACATGAAGTTCTCCAAAACCCACAAATTACACTTTTCTACCATGATGACCAACAAGAACCCAACTAAAACCAAACGGAGACCACAAAACATGTCAAAAACACCCCAAAAAAGGAACTGCATCAACCAAAAAACAGAAGAAAAGCCCAAATACCATGAATCCACCCCAAAAGTCCCCCTAAACCTACCTGATGTTTTCCAAAAACCCACAAATTACACTTTTCTACCATGATGACCACGGAAAACTCAACGAAACCCAACGGAGACCCCAAAACACATCAAAAACACCACAAAAAAAAACGGGATCAACACAAACAACGAAAGAAAACCCCCAAAGCCATAGATACACCCCAAAAGTCCCCCTAAACCTACCTGATGTTCTCCAAAAACCCACAAATTACACTTTTCCACCATGATGACCACGGAAAACCCAACGAAACCCAACGGAGACCCCAAACCACGTCAAAAACACCCCAAAAAAGAACTGCATCACCCCAAAAAACAGAAGAAAACCCCATATACCATGAATCCACCCCAAAAGACCCCCTAAACCTACCGGATGTTCTCCAAAAACCAACAAATTACACTTTTCCACCATGATGACCACGGAAAACCCAACGAAACCCTACGGAGACCCCAAAACACGTCAAAAACACCCCAAACAAGAACTGCATCACCCCAAAAAAACAGAAGAAAACCCCAAATACCATGAATCCACCCCAAAAGTCCCCTAAACCTACCTGAAGTTCTCCAAAACCCACAATCTAAACTTTTCCACCATGATGAAAACAGAAAACCCAACAAAACCCTACGGAGACCCCAAAACACGTCAAAAACACCCCAAAAAAGGAACTGCATCACCCCAAAAAAAAAAGAAAACTCCAAATACCATAGATCCACCACAAAAGTCCCCCTAAACCTACCTGATGTTCTCCAAAACCCACAATCTACACTTTTCCACCATGATGACCAACAAGAACCCAACGGAGACCACAAAACATGTCAAAAACACCCCAAAAAAGGAACTGCATCACCCCAAAAAACAGAAGAAAACTCCAAATACCATAGATCCACCAGAAAAGTCCCCCTAAACCTACCTGAAATTCTCCAAAACCCACAATCTACACTTTTCCACCATGATGACCACGGAAAACCCAACAAAACCCAACGGAGACCCCAAAACACGTCAAAAACACCCCAAACAAGAACGGGATCAACACAAAAAATGAAAGAAAACCCCCAAAGCCATAGATCCACCCCAAAAGTCCCCCTAAACCTACCTGATGTTCTCCAAAACTTTACAATTTACACTTTTCCACCATGATGACCAACAAGAACCCAACTAAAACCAAACGGAGACACCAAAACATGTCAAAAACACCCCAAACAAGAATGGGATCAACACAAAAAACGAAAGAAATCCCCAAAAGCCATAGATCAACCCCAAAAGTCCCCCTAAATTTACCTGATGTTCTCCAAAACCCACAATCTACACTTTTCCACCATGATGACAATGGAAAACCCAACAAGACCCAACGGAGACCCAAAAACATGTCAAAAACACCCCAAACAAGAACTGCATCACCCCAAAAAACAGAAGAAAACCCCATACACCATGAATCCACCCCAAAAGAACCCCTAAACCTACCTGATGTTCTTCAAAACCCACAATCTACACTTTTCCACCACGATGACAACGGAAAACCCAACAAAACCCTACGGAGACCCCAAAACACGTCAAAAACACCCCAAACAAGAACTGCATCACCCCAAAAACCAGAAGAAAACCCCAAATACCATGAATCCACCCCAAAAGTCCCCTAAACCTACCTGAAATTCTCCAAAACCCACAATCTACACTTTTCCACCATGATGACCACGGAAAACCCAACGAAACCCAATGGAGACCCCAAAACACGTCAAAAACACCCCAAACAAGAACGGGATCAACACAAACAACGAAAGAAAACCCCAAAAGCCATAGATCCACCCCAAAAGTCCTCCTAAACCTACCTGATGTTCTCCAAAACCCACAATCTACACTTTTCCACCATGATGACCAACAAGAACCCAACTAAAACCAAACGGAGACCACAAAACATGTCAAAAACACCCCAAAAAAGGAACTGCATCACCCCAAAAAAAACAGAAGAAAACCCCAAATACCATGAATCCACCCCAAAAGTCCCCTAAACCTACCTGATGTTCTCCAAAACCCACAATCTACACTTTTCCACCATGATGACCACGGAAAACCCAACAAAACCCAACGGAGACCCCAAAACATGTCAAAAACACCCCAAACAAGAACGGGATCAACACAAAAAATGAAAGAAAACCCCCAAAGCCATAGATCCACCCCAAAAGTCCCCTAAACCTACCTGATGTTCTCCAAAACCCACAATCTACACTTTTCCACCATGATGACCAACAAGAACCCAACTAAAACCAAACGGAGACACCAAAACATGTCAAAAACACCCCAAACAAGAATGGGATCAACACAAAAAACGAAAGAAAACCCCATATACCATGAATCCACCCCAAAAGTCCCCCTAAACCTACCTGATGTTCTTCAAAACCCACAATCTACACTTTTCCACCACGATGACAACGGAAAACCCAACAAAACCCAACGGAGACCCCAAAACACGTCAAAAACACCCCAAACAAGAACTGCATCACACCAAAAACCAGAAGAAAACCCCAAATACCATGAATCCACCCCAAAAGTCCCCTAAACCTACCTGAAGTTCTCCAAAACCCACAATCTACACTTTTCCACCACGATGACAACGGAAAACCCAACAAAACCCTACGGAGACCACAAAACACGTCAAAAACACCCCAAACAAGAACTGCATCACCCCAAAAAACAGAAGAAAACTCCAAATACCATGAATCCACCACAAAAGTCCCCCTAAACCTACCTGATGTTCTCCAAAACCCACAATCTACACTTTTCCACCATGATGACCACGGAAAACCCAACGAAACCCAACGGAGACCCCAAAACACTTCAAAAACACCCCAAACAAGAACGGGATCAACACAAACAACGAAAGAAAACCCCAAAAGCCATAGATCCACCCCAAAAGTCCCCCTAAACCTACCTGATGTTCTCCAAAACCCACAATCTACACTTTTCCACCATGATGACCAACAAGAACACAACTAAAACCAAACGGAGACCCCAAAACATGTAAAAAACACCCCAAAAAAGGAACTGCATCACCCCAAAAAACAGAAGAAAAGCCCAAATACCATGAATCCACCCCAAAAGTCCCCTAAACCTACCTGAAGTTCTCCAAAACCCACAGTCTACACTTTTCCAAGACGATGACCACGGAAAACCCAACAAAACCCAACGGAGACCCCAAAACACGTCAAAAACACCCCAAACAAGAACGGGATCAACACAAAAAACGAAAGAAAAACCCAAAAGCCATAGATCCACCCCAAAAGTCCCCTAAACCTACCTGATGTTCTCCAAAACCCACAATCTACACTTTTCCACCATGATGACCAACAAGAACCCAACTAAAACCAAACGGAGACCACAAAACATGTCAAAAACACCCCAAAAAAGAACTGCATCACACCAAAAAACAGAAGAAAACTCCAAATACCATGAATCCACCCCAAATGTCCCCTAAACCTACCTGAAGTTCTCCAAAACCCACAATCTACACTTTTCCACCATGATGACCAACAAGAACCAAACTAAAACCAAACGGAGACCACAAAACATGTCAAAAACACCCCAAAAAAGGAACTGCATCACCACAAAAAAAAAGAAGAAAAGCCCAAATACCATGAATCCACCCCAAAAGTCCCCTAAACCTACCTGAAGTTCTCCAAAACCCACAATCTACACTTTTCCACCACGATGACCACGGAAAACCCAACAAAACCCAACGGAGACCCCAAAACATGTCAAAAACACCCCAAACAAGAACGGGATCAACACAAAAAATGAAAGAAAACCCCCAAAGCCATAGATCCACCCCAAAAGTCCCCTAAACCTACCTGATGTTCTCCAAAACCCACAATCTACACTTTTCCACCATGATGACCAAAAAGAACCCAACTAAAACCAAACGGAGACACCAAAACATGTCAAAAACACCCCAAAAAAGAACTGCATCACACCAAAAAACAGAAGAAAACTCCAAATACCATGAATCCACCCCAAATGTCCCCTAAACCTACCTGAAGTTCTCCAAAACCCACAATCTACACTTTTCCACCATGATGACCACGGAAAACCCAACAAAACCCAACGGAGACCCCAAAACACGTCAAAAACACCCCAAACAAGAACGGGATCAACACAAAAAACGAAAGAAAACCGCAAAAGCCATAGATCCACCCCAAAAGTCCCCCTAAACCTACCTGATGTTCTCCAAAACCCACAATCTACACTTTTCCACCATGATGACAATGGAAAAACCAACAAAACCCAACGGAGACCCCAAAACACGTCAAAAACACCCCAAAAAAGGAACTGCATCACCCCAAAAAACAGAAGAAAACCCCATATACCATGAATCCACCCCAAAAGTCCCCCTAAACCTACCTGATGTTCTCCAAAACCCACAATCTACACTTTTCCACAATGATGACAATGGAAAACCCAACAAGACCCAACGGAGACCCCAAAACACGTCAAAAACACCCCAAACAAGAACTGCATCACCCAAAAAACAGAAGAAAAGCCCAAATACCATGAATGCAACCCAAAAGTCCCCTAAACCTACCTGAAGTTCTCCAAAACCCACAATATACACTTTTCCACCACGATGACAACGGAAAACCCAACAAAACCCTACGGAGACCACAAAACATGTCAAAAACACCCCAAAAAAGGAACTGCATCACCCCAAAAAACAGAAGAAAACTCCAAATACCATAGATCCACCCCAAAAGTCCCCCTAAACCTACCTGAAATTCTCCAAAACCCACAATCTACACTTTTCCACCATGATGACCACGGAAAACCCAACGAAACCCAATGGAGACCCCAAAACACGTCAAAAACACCCCAAACAAGAACGGGATCAACACAAAAAATGAAAGAAAACCCCCAAAGCCATAGATCCACCCCAAAAGTCCCCTAAACCTACCTGATGTTCTCCAAAACCCACAATCTACACTTTTCCACCATGATGACCAACAAGAACCCAACTAAAACCAAACGGAGACCCCAAAACACGTCAAAAACACCCCAAAAAAGGAACTGCATCACCCAAAAAACACAGAAGAAAACTCCAAATACCATGAATCCACCCCAAAAGTCCCCTAAACCTACCTGAAGTTCTCCAAAACCCACAATCCACACTTTTCCACCATGATGACCATGGAAAACCCAACGAAACCCAATGGAGACCCCAAAACACGTCAAAAACACCTCAAATAGAACAGGACCAACACAAAAAAACGAAAGAAATCCCCAAAAGCCATAGATCCACCCCAAAAGTCCCCCTAAATTTACCTGATGTTCTCCAAAACCCACAATCTACACTTTTCCACCATGATGACAATGGAAAACCCAACAAGACCCAACGGAGACCCCAAAACATGTCAAAAACACCCCAAACAAGAACTGCATCACACCAAAAAACAGAAGAAAACCCCATACACCATGAATCCACCCCAAAAGAACCCCTAAACCTACCTGATGTTCTTCAAAACCCACAATCTACACTTTTCCACCACGATGACAACGGAAAACCCAACAAAACCCTACGGAGACCCCAAAACACGTCAAAAACACCCCAAACAAGAACTGCATCACCCCAAAAACCAGAAGAAAACCCCAAATACCATGAATCCACCCCAAAAGTCCCCTAAACCTACCTGAAGTTCTCCAAAACCCACAATCTACACTTTTCCACCATGATGACCACGGAAAACCCAACGAAACCCAATGGAGACCCCAAAACACGTCAAAAACACCCCAAACAAGAACGGGATCAACACAAACAACGAAAGAAAACCCCAAAAGCCATAGATCCACCCCAAAAGTCCTCCTAAACCTACCTGATGTTCTCCAAAACCCACAATCTACACTTTTCCACCATGATGACCAACAAGAACCCAACTAAAACCAAACGGAGACCACAAAACATGTCAAAAACACCCCAAAAAAGGAACTGCATCACCCCCAAAAAAAACAGAAGAAAAGCCCAAATACCATGAATCCACCCCAAAAGTCCCCTAAACCTACCTGATGTTCTCCAAAACCCACAATCTACACTTTTCCACCATGATGACCACGGAAAACCCAACAAAACCCAACGGAGACCCCAAAACACGTCAAAAACACCCCAAACAAGAACGGGATCAACACAAAAAATGAAAGAAAACCCCCAAAGCCATAGATCCACCCCAAAAGTCCCCTAAACCTACCTGATGTTCTCCAAAACCCACAATCTACACTTTTCCACCATGATGACCAACAAGAACCCAACTAAAACCAAACGGAGACACCAAAACATGTCAAAAACACCCCAAACAAGAATGGGATCAACACAAAAAACGAAAGAAAACCCCATATACCATGAATCCAACCCAAAAGTCCCCCTAAACCTACCTGATGTTCTTCAAAACCCACAATCTACACTTTTCCACCACGATGACAACGGAAAACCCAACAAAACCCTACGGAGACCACAAAACACGTCAAAAACACCCCAAAAAAGGAACTGCATCACCCCAAAAAACAGAAGAAAACCCCAAATACCATAGATCCACCCCAAATGTCCCCTAAACCTACCTGAAATTCTCCAAAACCCACAATCTACACTTTTCCACCATGATGACCACGGAAAACCCAACGAAACCCAATGGAGACCCCAAAACACTTCAAAAACACCCCAAACAAGAACGGGATCAACACAAACAACGAAAGAAAACCCCAAAAGCCATAGATCCACCCCAAAAGTCCTCCTAAACCTACCTGATGTTCTCCAAAACCCACAATCTACACTTTTCCACCATGATGACCAACAAGAACCAAACTAAAACCAAACGGAGACCACAAAACATGTCAAAAACACCCCAAAAAAGGAACTGCATCACCCCAAAAAAAAACAGAAGAAAACCCCAAATACCATGAATCCACCCCAAAAGTCCCCTAAACCTACCTGAAGTTCTCCAAAACCCACAATCTACACTTTTCCACCACGATGACAACGGAAAACCCAACAAAACCCAACGGAGACCCCAAAACACGTCAAAAACACCCCAAACAAGAACGGGATCAACACAAAAAATGAAAGAAAACCCCCAAAGCCATAGATCCACCACAAAAGTCCCCTAAACCTACCTGAAGTTCTCCAAAACCCACAATCTACACTTTTCCACCATGATGACCAACAAGAACCCAACTAAAACCAAACGGAGACACCAAAACATGTCAAAAACAACACAAACAAGAATGGGATCAACACAAAAAACGAAAGAAAACCCCATATACCATGAATCCACCCCAAAAGTCCCCCTAAACCTACCTGATGTTCTTCAAAACCCACAATCTACACTTTTCCACCACGATGACAACGGAAAACCCAACAAAACCCAACGGAGACCCCAAAACACGTCAAAAACACCCCAAACAAGAACTGCATCACACCAAAAACCAGAAGAAAACCCCAAATACCATGAATCCACCCCAAAAGTCCCCTAAACCTACCTGAAGTTCTCCAAAACCCACAATCTACACTTTTCCACCACGATGACAACGGAAAACCCAACAAAACCCTACGGAGACCACAAAGCACGTCAAAAACACCCCAAACAAGAACTGCATCACCCCAAAAAACAGAAGAAAACTCCAAATACCATGAATCCACCCCAAAAGTCCCCTAAACCTACCTGAAGTTCTCCAAAACCCACAGTCTACACTTTTCCAAGACGATGACCACGGAAAACCCAACAAAACCCAACGGAGACCCCAAAACACGTCAAAAACACCCCAAACAAGAACGGGATCAACACAAAAAACGAAAGAAAAACCCAAAAGCCATAGATCCACCCCAAAAGTCCCCTAAACCTACCTGATGTTCTCCAAAACCCACAATCTACACTTTTCCACCATGATGACCAACAAGAACCCAACTAAAACCAAACGGAGACCACAAAACATGTCAAAAACACCCCAAAAAAGAACTGCATCACACCAAAAAACAGAAGAAAACTCCAAATACCATGAATCCACCCCAAATGTCCCCTAAACCTACCTGAAGTTCTCCAAAACCCACAATCTACACTTTTCCACCATGATGACCAACAAGAACCAAACTAAAACCAAACGGAGACCACAAAACATGTCAAAAACACCCCAAAAAAGGAACTGCATCACCACAAAAAAAAAGAAGAAAAGCCCAAATACCATGAATCCACCCCAAAAGTCCCCTAAACCTACCTGAAGTTCTCCAAAACCCACAATCTACACTTTTCCACCACGATGACCACGGAAAACCCAACAAAACCCAACGGAGACCCCAAAACATGTCAAAAACACCCCAAACAAGAACGGGATCAACACAAAAAATGAAAGAAAACCCCCAAAGCCATAGATCCACCCCAAAAGTCCCCTAAACCTACCTGATGTTCTCCAAAACCCACAATCTACACTTTTCCACCATGATGACCAAAAAGAACCCAACTAAAACCAAACGGAGACACCAAAACATGTCAAAAACACCCCAAAAAAGAACTGCATCACACCAAAAAACAGAAGAAAACTCCAAATACCATGAATCCACCCCAAATGTCCCCTAAACCTACCTGAAGTTCTCCAAAACCCACAATCTACACTTTTCCACCATGATGACCACGGAAAACCCAACAAAACCCAACGGAGACCCCAAAACACGTCAAAAACACCCCAAACAAGAACGGGATCAACACAAAAAACGAAAGAAAACCGCAAAAGCCATAGATCCACCCCAAAAGTCCCCCTAAACCTACCTGATGTTCTCCAAAACCCACAATCTACACTTTTCCACCATGATGACAATGGAAAAACCAACAAAACCCAACGGAGACCCCAAAACACGTCAAAAACACCCCAAAAAAGGAACTGCATCACCCCAAAAAACAGAAGAAAACCCCATATACCATGAATCCACCCCAAAAGTCCCCCTAAACCTACCTGATGTTCTCCAAAACCCACAATCTACACTTTTCCACAATGATGACAATGGAAAACCCAACAAGACCCAACGGAGACCCCAAAACACGTCAAAAACACCCCAAACAAGAACTGCATCACCCAAAAAACAGAAGAAAAGCCCAAATACCATGAATGCAACCCAAAAGTCCCCTAAACCTACCTGAAGTTCTCCAAAACCCACAATATACACTTTTCCACCACGATGACAACGGAAAACCCAACAAAACCCTACGGAGACCACAAAACATGTCAAAAACACCCCAAAAAAGGAACTGCATCACCCCAAAAAACAGAAGAAAACTCCAAATACCATAGATCCACCCCAAAAGTCCCCCTAAACCTACCTGAAATTCTCCAAAACCCACAATCTACACTTTTCCACCATGATGACCACGGAAAACCCAACGAAACCCAATGGAGACCCCAAAACACGTCAAAAACACCCCAAACAAGAACGGGATCAACACAAAAAATGAAAGAAAACCCCCAAAGCCATAGATCCACCCCAAAAGTCCCCTAAACCTACCTGATGTTCTCCAAAACCCACAATCTACACTTTTCCACCATGATGACCAACAAGAACCCAACTAAAACCAAACGGAGACCCCAAAACACGTCAAAAACACCCCAAAAAAGGAACTGCATCACCCAAAAAACACAGAAGAAAACTCCAAATACCATGAATCCACCCCAAAAGTCCCCTAAACCTACCTGAAGTTCTCCAAAACCCACAATCCACACTTTTCCACCATGATGACCATGGAAAACCCAACGAAACCCAATGGAGACCCCAAAACACGTCAAAAACACCTCAAATAGAACAGGACCAACACAAAAAAACGAAAGAAATCCCCAAAAGCCATAGATCCACCCCAAAAGTCCCCCTAAATTTACCTGATGTTCTCCAAAACCCACAATCTACACTTTTCCACCATGATGACAATGGAAAACCCAACAAGACCCAACGGAGACCCCAAAACATGTCAAAAACACCCCAAACAAGAACTGCATCACACCAAAAAACAGAAGAAAACCCCATACACCATGAATCCACCCCAAAAGAACCCCTAAACCTACCTGATGTTCTTCAAAACCCACAATCTACACTTTTCCACCACGATGACAACGGAAAACCCAACAAAACCCTACGGAGACCCCAAAACACGTCAAAAACACCCCAAACAAGAACTGCATCACCCCAAAAACCAGAAGAAAACCCCAAATACCATGAATCCACCCCAAAAGTCCCCTAAACCTACCTGAAGTTCTCCAAAACCCACAATCTACACTTTTCCACCATGATGACCACGGAAAACCCAACGAAACCCAATGGAGACCCCAAAACACGTCAAAAACACCCCAAACAAGAACGGGATCAACACAAACAACGAAAGAAAACCCCAAAAGCCATAGATCCACCCCAAAAGTCCTCCTAAACCTACCTGATGTTCTCCAAAACCCACAATCTACACTTTTCCACCATGATGACCAACAAGAACCCAACTAAAACCAAACGGAGACCACAAAACATGTCAAAAACACCCCAAAAAAGGAACTGCATCACCCCCAAAAAAAACAGAAGAAAAGCCCAAATACCATGAATCCACCCCAAAAGTCCCCTAAACCTACCTGATGTTCTCCAAAACCCACAATCTACACTTTTCCACCATGATGACCACGGAAAACCCAACAAAACCCAACGGAGACCCCAAAACACGTCAAAAACACCCCAAACAAGAACGGGATCAACACAAAAAATGAAAGAAAACCCCCAAAGCCATAGATCCACCCCAAAAGTCCCCTAAACCTACCTGATGTTCTCCAAAACCCACAATCTACACTTTTCCACCATGATGACCAACAAGAACCCAACTAAAACCAAACGGAGACACCAAAACATGTCAAAAACACCCCAAACAAGAATGGGATCAACACAAAAAACGAAAGAAAACCCCATATACCATGAATCCAACCCAAAAGTCCCCCTAAACCTACCTGATGTTCTTCAAAACCCACAATCTACACTTTTCCACCACGATGACAACGGAAAACCCAACAAAACCCTACGGAGACCACAAAACACGTCAAAAACACCCCAAAAAAGGAACTGCATCACCCCAAAAAACAGAAGAAAACCCCAAATACCATAGATCCACCCCAAATGTCCCCTAAACCTACCTGAAATTCTCCAAAACCCACAATCTACACTTTTCCACCATGATGACCACGGAAAACCCAACGAAACCCAATGGAGACCCCAAAACACTTCAAAAACACCCCAAACAAGAACGGGATCAACACAAACAACGAAAGAAAACCCCAAAAGCCATAGATCCACCCCAAAAGTCCTCCTAAACCTACCTGATGTTCTCCAAAACCCACAATCTACACTTTTCCACCATGATGACCAACAAGAACCAAACTAAAACCAAACGGAGACCACAAAACATGTCAAAAACACCCCAAAAAAGGAACTGCATCACCCCAAAAAAAAACAGAAGAAAACCCCAAATACCATGAATCCACCCCAAAAGTCCCCTAAACCTACCTGAAGTTCTCCAAAACCCACAATCTACACTTTTCCACCACGATGACAACGGAAAACCCAACAAAACCCAACGGAGACCCCAAAACACGTCAAAAACACCCCAAACAAGAACGGGATCAACACAAAAAATGAAAGAAAACCCCCAAAGCCATAGATCCACCACAAAAGTCCCCTAAACCTACCTGAAGTTCTCCAAAACCCACAATCTACACTTTTCCACCATGATGACCAACAAGAACCCAACTAAAACCAAACGGAGACACCAAAACATGTCAAAAACAACACAAACAAGAATGGGATCAACACAAAAAACGAAAGAAAACCCCATATACCATGAATCCACCCCAAAAGTCCCCCTAAACCTACCTGATGTTCTTCAAAACCCAC
Source organism: Aythya ferina (assembly GCF_964211825.1). Classification (NCBI taxonomy): domain Eukaryota; kingdom Metazoa; phylum Chordata; class Aves; order Anseriformes; family Anatidae; genus Aythya; species Aythya ferina. Next base: position 1,446,111 of record NC_140305.1, on the reverse strand, counting down.
AATCTACACTTTTCCACCACGATGACAACGGAAAACCCAACAAAACCCAACGGAGACCCCAAAACACGTCAAAAACACCCCAAACAAGAACTGCATCACACCAAAAACCAGAAGAAAACCCCAAATACCATGAATCCACCCCAAAAGTCCCCTAAACCTACCTGAAGTTCTCCAAAACCCACAATCTACACTTTTCCACCACGATGACAACGGAAAACCCAACAAAACCCTACGGAGACCACAAAGCACGTCAAAAACACCCCAAACAAGAACTGCATCACCCCAAAAAACAGAAGAAAACTCCAAATACCATGAATCCACCACAAAAGTCCCCCTAAACCTACCTGATGTTCTCCAAAACCCACAATCTACACTTTTCCACCATGATGACCACGGAAAACCCAACGAAACCCAACGGAGACCCCAAAACACGTCAAAAACACCCCAAACAAGAACGGGATCAACACAAACAACGAAAGAAAACCCCAAAAGCCATAGATCCACCCCAAAAGTCCCCCTAAACCTACCTGATGTTCTCCAAAACCCACAATCTACACTTTTCCACCATGATGACCAACAAGAACACAACTAAAACCAAACGGAGACCCCAAAACATGTCAAAAACACCCCAAAAAAGGAACTGCATCACCCCAAAAAACAGAAGAAAAGCCCAAATACAATGAATCCACCCCAAAAGTCCCCTAAACCTACCTGATGTTCTCCAAAACCCACAATCTACACTTTTCCACCATGATGACCAACAAGAACCCAACTAAAACCAAACGGAGACCACAAAACATGTCAAAAACACCCCAAACAAGAACTGCATCACACCAAAAAACAGAAGAAAACTCCAAATACCATGAATCCACCCCAAATGTCCCCTAAACCTACCTGAAGTCCTCCAAAACCCACAATCTACACTTTTCCACCATGATGACCAACAAGAACCAAACTAAAACCAAACGGAGACCACAAAACATGTCAAAAACACCCCAAAAAAGGAACTGCATCACCACAAAAAAAAAAGAAGAAAAGCCCAAATACCATGAATCCACCCCAAAAGTCCCCTAAACCTACCTGAAGTTCTCCAAAACCCACAATCTACACTTTTCCACCACGATGACCACGGAAAACCCAACAAAACCCAACGGAGACCCCAAAACATGTCAAAAACACCCCAAACAAGAACGGGATCAACACAAAAAATGAAAGAAAACCCCCAAAGCCATAGATCCACCCCAAAAGTCCCCTAAACCTACCTGATGTTCTCCAAAACCCACAATCTACACTTTTCCACCATGATGACCAAAAAGAACCCAACTAAAACCAAACGGAGACACCAAAACATGTCAAAAACACCCCAAAAAAGAACTGCATCACACCAAAAAACAGAAGAAAACTCCAAATACCATGAATCCACCCCAAATGTCCCCTAAACCTACCTGAAGTTCTCCAAAACCCACAATCTACACTTTTCCACCATGATGACCACGGAAAACCCAACAAAACCCAACGGAGACCCCAAAACACGTCAAAAACACCCCAAACAAGAACGGGATCAACACAAAAAACGAAAGAAAACCGCAAAAGCCATAGATCCACCCCAAAAGTCCCCCTAAACCTACCTGATGTTCTCCAAAACCCACAATCTACACTTTTCCACCATGATGACAATGGAAAAACCAACAAAACCCAACGGAGACCCCAAAACACGTCAAAAACACCCCAAAAAAGGAACTGCATCACCCCAAAAAACAGAAGAAAACCCCATATACCATGAATCCACCCCAAAAGTCCCCCTAAACCTACCTGATGTTCTCCAAAACCCACAATCTACACTTTTCCACAATGATGACAATGGAAAACCCAACAAGACCCAACGGAGACCACAAAACACGTAAAAAACACCCCAAACAAGAACTGCATCACCCCAAAAAACAGAAGAAAAGCCCAAATACCATGAATCCACCCCAAAAGTCCCCTAAACCTACCTGAAGTTCTCCAAAACCCACAATCTACACTTTTCCACCACGATGACAACGGAAAACCCAACAAAACCCAACGGAGACCCCAAAACATGTCAAAAACACCCCAAAAAATGAACTGCATCACCCCAAAAAACAGAAGAAAACTCCAAATACCATAGATCCACCACAAAAGTCCCCCTAAACCTACCTGAAATTCTCCAAAACCCACAATCTACACTTTTCCACCATGATGACCACGGAAAACGCAACGAAACCCAACGGAGACCACAAAACACATCAAAAACACCCCAAACAAGAACGGAATCAACACAAACAATGAAAGAAAACACCCAAAGCCATAGATCCACCCCAAAAGTCCCCTAAACCTACCTGATGTTCTCCAAAACCCACAATCTACACTTTTCCACCATGATGACCAACAAGAACCCAACTAAAACCAAACGGAGACTACAAAACATGTCAAAAACACCCCAACAAAGAACTGCATCACCCCAAAAAAGAGAAGAAAAGCCCAAATACCATGAATCCACCCCAAAAGTCCCCTAAACCTACCTGAAGTTCTCCAAAACCCACAATCTACACTTTTCCACCACGATGACCACGGAAAACCCAACAAAACCCAACGGAGACCCCAAAACACGTCAAAAACACCCCAAACAAGAACGGGATCAACACAAAAAACGAAAGAAAACCCCAAAAGCCATAAATCGACCCCAAAAGTCCCCCTAAACCTACCGGATGTTCTCCAAAACCCACAATCTACACTTTTCCACAATGATGACAATGGAAAACCCAACAAGACCCAAGGGAGACCACAAAACACGTAAAAAACACCCCAAACAAGAACTGCATCACCCCAAAAAACAGAAGAAAAGCCCAAATACCATGAATCCACCCCAAAAGTCCCCTAAACCTACCTGAAGTTCTCCAAAACCCACAATCTACACTTTTCCACCACGATGACAACGGAAAACCCAACAAAACCCAACGGAGACCCCAAAACATGTCAAAAACACCCCAAAAAATGAACTGCATCACCCCAAAAAACAGAAGAAAACTCCAAATACCATAGATCCACCACAAAAGTCCCCCTAAACCTACCTGAAATTCTCCAAAACCCACAATCTACACTTTTCCACCATGATGACCACGGAAAACGCAACGAAACCCAACGGAGACCACAAAACACATCAAAAACACCCCAAACAAGAACGGAATCAACACAAACAATGAAAGAAAACACCCAAAGCCATAGATCCACCCCAAAAGTCCCCTAAACCTACCTGATGTTCTCCAAAACCCACAATCTACACTTTTCCACCATGATGACCAACAAGAACCCAACTAAAACCAAACGGAGACTACAAAACATGTCAAAAACACCCCAACAAAGAACTGCATCACCCCAAAAAAGAGAAGAAAAGCCCAAATACCATGAATCCACCCCAAAAGTCCCCTAAACCTACCTGAAGTTCTCCAAAACCCACAATCTACACTTTTCCACCACGATGACAACGGAAAACCCAACAAAACCCAACGGAGACCCCAAAACACGTCAAAAACACCCCAAACAAGAACGGGATCAACACAAAAAATGAAAGAAAACCCCCAAAGCCATAGATCCACCACAAAAGTCCCCTAAACCTACCTGATGTTCTCCAAAACCCACAATCTACACTTTTCCACCATGATGACCAACAAGAACCCAACTAAAACCAAACGGAGACACCAAAACATGTCAAAAACAACACAAACAAGAATGGGATCAACACAAAAAACGAAAGAAAACCCCATATACCATGAATCCACCCCAAAAGTCCCCCTAAACCTACCTGATGTTCTTCAAAACCCACAATCTACACTTTTCCACCACGATGACAACGGAAAACCCAACAAAACCCAACGGAGACCCCAAAACACGTCAAAAACACCCCAAACAAGAACTGCATCACCCCAAAAACCAGAAGAAAACCCCAAATACCATGAATCCACCCCAAAAGTCCCCTAAACCTACCTGAAGTTCTCCAAAACCCACAATCTACACTTTTCCACCACGATGACAACGGAAAACCCAACAAAACCCTACGGAGACCACAAAGCACGTCAAAAACACCCCAAACAAGAACTGCATCACCCCAAAAAACAGAAGAAAACTCCAAATACCATGAATCCACCACAAAAGTCCCCCTAAACCTACCTGATGTTCTCCAAAACCCACAATCTACACTTTTCCACCATGATGACCACGGAAAACCCAACGAAACCCAACGGAGACCCCAAAACACGTCAAAAACACCCCAAACAAGAACGGGATCAACACAAACAACGAAAGAAAACCCCAAAAGCCATAGATCCACCCCAAAAGTCCCCCTAAACCTACCTGATGTTCTCCAAAACCCACAATCTACACTTTTCCACCATGATGACCAACAAGAACACAACTAAAACCAAACGGAGACCCCAAAACATGTCAAAAACACCCCAAAAAAGGAACTGCATCACCCCAAAAAACAGAAGAAAAGCCCAAATACCATGAATCCACCCCAAAAGTCCCCTAAACCTACCTGAAGTTCTCCAAAACCCACAGTCTACACTTTTCCAAGACGATGACCACGGAAAACCCAACAAAACCCAACGGAGACCCCAAAACACGTCAAAAACACCCCAAACAAGAACGGGATCAACACAAAAAACGAAAGAAAAACCCAAAAGCCATAGATCCACCCCAAAAGTCCCCTAAACCTACCTGATGTTCTCCAAAACCCACAATCTACACTTTTCCACCATGATGACCAACAAGAACCCAACTAAAACCAAACGGAGACCACAAAACATGTCAAAAACACCCCAAAAAAGAACTGCATCACACCAAAAAACAGAAGAAAACTCCAAATACCATGAATCCACCCCAAATGTCCCCTAAACCTACCTGAAGTCCTCCAAAACCCACAATCTACACTTTTCCACCATGATGACCAACAAGAACCAAACTAAAACCAAACGGAGACCACAAAACATGTCAAAAACACCCCAAAAAAGGAACTGCATCACCACAAAAAAAAAGAAGAAAAGCCCAAATACCATGAATCCACCCCAAAAGTCCCCTAAACCTACCTGAAGTTCTCCAAAACCCACAATCTACACTTTTCCACCACGATGACCACGGAAAACCCAACAAAACCCAACGGAGACCCCAAAACATGTCAAAAACACCCCAAACAAGAACGGGATCAACACAAAAAATGAAAGAAAACCCCCAAAGCCATAGATCCACCCCAAAAGTCCCCTAAACCTACCTGATGTTCTCCAAAACCCACAATCTACACTTTTCCACCATGATGACCAAAAAGAACCCAACTAAAACCAAACGGAGACACCAAAACATGTCAAAAACACCCCAAAAAAGAACTGCATCACACCAAAAAACAGAAGAAAACTCCAAATACCATGAATCCACCCCAAATGTCCCCTAAACCTACCTGAAGTTCTCCAAAACCCACAATCTACACTTTTCCACCATGATGACCACGGAAAACCCAACAAAACCCAACGGAGACCCCAAAACACGTCAAAAACACCCCAAACAAGAATGGGATCAACACAAAAAACGAAAGAAAACCGCAAAAGCCATAGATCCACCCCAAAAGTCCCCCTAAACCTACCTGATGTTCTCCAAAACCCACAATCTACACTTTTCCACCATGATGACAATGGAAAAACCAACAAAACCCAACGGAGACCCCAAAACACGTCAAAAACACCCCAAAAAAGGAACTGCATCACCCCAAAAAACAGAAGAAAACCCCATATACCATGAATCCACCCCAAAAGTCCCCCTAAACCTACCTGATGTTCTCCAAAACCCACAATCTACACTTTTCACAATGATGACAATGGAAAACCCAACAAGACCCAACGGAGACCACAAAACACGTAAAAAACACCCCAAACAAGAACTGCATCACCCCAAAAAACAGAAGAAAGCCCAAATACCATGAATCCACCCCAAAAGTCCCCTAACCTACCTGAAGTTCTCCAAAACCCACAATCTACACTTTTCCACCACGATGACAACGGAAAACCCAACAAAACCCAACGGAGACCCCAAAACATGTCAAAAACACCCCAAAAAATGAACTGCATCACCCCAAAAAACAGAAGAAAACTCCAAATACCATAGATCCACCACAAAAGTCCCCCTAAACCTACCTGAAATTCTCCAAAACCCACAATCTACACTTTTCCCACCATGATGACCACGGAAAACGCAACGAAACCCAACGGAGACCACAAAACACATCAAAAACAACCCCAAACAAGAACGGAATCAACACAAACAATGAAAGAAAACACCCAAAGCCATAGATCCACCCCAAAAGTCCCTAAACCTACCTGATGTTCTCCAAAACCCACATCTACACTTTTCCACCATGATGACCAACAAGAACCCAACTAAAACCAAACGGAGACTACAAAACATGTCAAAACACCCCAACAAAGAACTGCATCACCCAAAAAGAGAAGAAAAGCCCAAATACCATGAATCCACCCCAAAAGTCCCTAAACCTACCTGAAGTTCTCCAAAACCCCACAATCTACACTTTTCCACCACGATGACCACGGAAAACCAACAAAACCCAACGGAGACCCCAAAACACGTCAAAAACACCCCAAACAAGAACGGGATCAACACAAAAAACGAAAGAAACCCCAAAAGCCATAAATCGACCCCAAAAGTCCCCCTAAACCTACCGGATGTTCTCCAAAACCCACAATCTACACTTTTCCACCATGATGACCAACAAGAACCCAACTAAAACCAAATGGAGACCACAAAAAATGCCAAAACCACGCCAAAAAAGGAATTGCATCACCCAAAATAGAGAAGAAAAGCCCAAATACCATGAATCCACCCCAAAAGACCCCCTAAACCTACCTGAAGTTCTCCAAAACCCACAATCTACACTTTTCCACAATGATGACAATGGAAAACCCAACAAGACCCAACGGAGACCACAAAACACGTAAAAACACCCCAAACAAGAACTGCATCACCCAAAAAACAGAAGAAAAGCCCAAATACCATGAATCCACCCCAAAAGTCCCTAAACCTACCTGAAGTTCTCCAAAACCCACAATCTACACTTTTCCACCACGATGACAACGGAAAACCCAACAAAACCCAACGGAGACCCCAAAACATGTCAAAAACACCCCAAAAAATGAACTGCATCACCCCAAAAAACAGAAGAAAACTCCAAATACCATAGATCCACCACAAAAGTCCCCCTAAACCTACCTGAAATTCTCCAAAACCCACAATCTACACTTTTCCACCATGATGACCACGGAAAACGCAACGAAACCCAACGGAGACCACAAAACACATCAAAAACACCCCAAACAAGAACGGAATCAACACAAACAATGAAAGAAAACACCCAAAGCCATAGATCCACCCCAAAAGTCCCTAAACCTACCTGATGTTCTCCAAAACCCCACAATCTACACTTTTCCACCATGATGACCAACAAGAACCCAACTAAAACCAAACGGAGACTACAAAACATGTCAAAAACACCCCAACAAAGAACTGCATCACCCCAAAAAAGAGAAGAAAAGCCCAAATACCATGAATCCACCCCAAAAGTCCCCTAAACCTACCTGATGTTCTCCAAAACCCACAATCTACACTTTTCCACCACGATGACCACGGAAAACCCAACAAAACCCAACGGAGACCCCAAAACACGTCAAAAACACCCCAAACAAGAACGGGATCAACACAAAAAACGAAAGAAAACCCAAAAGCCATAAATCGACCCAAAAGTCCCCCTAAACCTACCGGATGTTCTCCAAAACCCACAATCTACACTTTTCCACCATGATGACCAACAAGAACCCAACTAAAACCAAATGGAGACCACAAAAAAATGCCAAAACCACCCCAAAAAAGGAATTGCATCACCCAAAATAGAGAAGAAAAGCCCAAATACCATGAATCCACCCCAAAAGACCCCCTAAACCTACCTGAAGTTCTCCAAAACCCACAATCTACACTTTTCCACAATGATGACAATGGAAAACCCAACAAGACCCAACGGAGACCACAAAACACGTAAAAAACACCCCAAACAAGAACTGCATCACCCCAAAAACAGAAGAAAAGCCCAAATACCATGAATCCACCCCAAAGTCCCCTAAACCTACCTGAAGTTCTCCAAAACCCACAATCTACACTTTTCCACCACGATGACAACGGAAAACCCAACAAAACCCAACGGAGACCCCAAAACATGTCAAAAACACCCCAAAAAATGAACTGCATCACCCCAAAAAACAGAAGAAAACTCCAAATACCATAGATCCACCACAAAAGTCCCCCTAAACCTACCTGAAATTCTCCAAACCCACAATCTACACTTTTCCACCATGATGACCACGGAAAACGCAACGAAACCCAACGGAGACCACAAACACATCAAAAACACCCCAAACAAGAACGGAATCAACACAAACAATGAAAGAAAACACCCAAAGCCATAGATCCACCCCAAAAGTCCCTAAACCTACCTGATGTTCTCCAAAACCCACAATCTACACTTTTCCACCATGATGACCAACAGAACCCAACTAAAACCAAACGGAGACTACAAAACATGTCAAAAACACCCCAACAAAGAACTGCATCACCCAAAAAACAGAAGAAAAGCCCAATACCATGAATCCACCCCAAAAGTCCCCTAAACCTACCTGAAGTTCTCCAAAACCCACAATCTACACTTTTCCACCACGATGACAACGGAAAACCCAACAAAACCCTACGGAGACCCCAAAACACGTCAAAAACACCCCAAACAAGAACGGGATCAACACAAAAACGAAAGAAAACCCCAAAAGCCATAAATCGACCCCAAAAGTCCCCTAAACCTACCGGATGTTCTCCAAAACCCACAATCTACACTTTTCCACAATGATGACCAACAAGAACCCAACTAAAACCAAATGGAGACCACAAAAAATGCCAAAACACCCCAAAAAAGGAATTGCATCACCCAAAATAGAGAAGAAAAGCCCAAATACCATGAATCCACCCCAAAAGACCCCTAAACCTACCTGAAGTTCTCCAAAACCCACAATCTACACTTTTCCACAATGATGACAATGGAAAAACCCAACAAGACCCAACGGAGACCACAAAACACGTCAAAAACACCCCATACAAGAACTGCATCACCCCAAAAAACAGAAGAAAAGCCCAAATACCATGAATCCACCCCAAAAGTCCCCTAAACCTACCTGAAGTTCTCCAAAACCCACAATCTACACTTTACCACCACGATGACAACGGAAAACCCAACAAAACCCAACGGAGACCCCAAAACATGTCAAAAACACACCAAAAAATGAACTGCATCACCCCAAAAAACAGAAGAAAACTCCAAATACCATAGATCCACCACAAAAGTCCCCCTAAACCTACCTGAAATTCTCCAAAACCCACAATCTACACTTTTCCACCATGATGACCACGGAAAACCCAACGAAACCCAACGGAGACCACAAAACACGTCAAAAACACCCCAAACAAGAACGGGATCAACACAAACAACGAAAGAAAACCCCAAAAGCCATAGATCCACCCCAAAAGTCCCCCTAAACCTACCGGATGTTCTCCAAAACCCACAATCTACACTTTTCCACCATGATGACCAACAAGAACCCAACTAAAAAAAAACGGAGACCACAAAACATGTCAAAAACACCCCAAAAATGAAAGGCAGCACCCCCAAAAAAACAGAAGAAAACACCAATACCATAGATCCACAACAAAAGTCCCCCAAAACCTAACTGAAATTCTCCAAAACCCACAATCTACACTTTTCCACCATGATGACCAACAAGAACCCAACTAAAACAAACGGAGACCCCAAACACGTCAAAAACACCCCAAACAAGAACTGCATCACCCAAAAAACAGAAGAAAACCCCAAATACCATGAATCCACCCCAAAAGTCCCCTAAACCTACCTGATGTTCTCCAAAACCCACAATCTACACTTTTCCACCATGATGACAATGGAAAACCCAACAAGACCCAACGGAGACCACAAAACACGTCCAAAAACACCCCAAAAAAGAACTGCATCACCCCAAAAAACAGAAGAAAAACTCCATACACCATGAATCCACCCCAAAAGAAACCCTAAACCTACCTGATGTTCTTCAAAACCCACAATCTACACTTTTCCACCACGATGACAACGGAAAACCCAACAAAACCCTACGGAGACCCCAAAAACACGTCAAAAACACCCCAAACAAGAACTGCATCACCCCAAAAAACCAGAAGAAAACCCCAAATACCATGAATCCACCCCAAAAGTCCCCTAAACCTACCTGAAGTTCTCCAAAACCCACAATCTACACTTTTCCACCACGATGACAACGGAAACCCAACAAAACCCTACGGAGACCCCAAAACACGTCAAAAACACCCCAAAAAAGGAACTGCATCACCCCAAAAAAAAAAAGGAAAACTCCAAATACCATAGATCCACCACAAAAGTCCCCCTAAACCTACCTGATGTTCTCCAAAACCCACAATCTACACTTTTCCACCATGATGACCAACAAGAACCCCAACAGAGACCACAAAACATGTCAAAAACACCCCAAAAAAGGAACTGCATCACACCAAAAACAGAAGAAAACTCCAAATACCATAGATCCACCAGAAAAGTCCCCCTAAACCTACCTGAAATTCTCCAAAACCCACAATCTACACTTTTCCACCACGATGACCACGGAAAACCCAACGAAACCCAACGGAGACCCCAAAACACGTTAAAAAAACCCCAAACAAGAACGGGATCAACACAAAAAATGAAAGAAAACCCCAAAGCCATAGATCCAACCCAAAAGTACCTTAAACCTACCTGATGTTCTCCAAAACCCACAATCTACACTTTTCCACCATGATGACCAACAAGAACCCAACTAAAACCAAACGGAGACCCCAAAACATGTCAAAAACACCCCAAAAAAGAACTGCATCACCCCAAAAAAGAGAAAAAGCCCAAATACCATGAATCCACCCAAAAGTCCCCTAAACCTACCTGAAGTTCTCCAAAACCCACAATCTACACTTTTCCACCATGATGACCACGGAAAACCCAACAAAACCCTACGGAGACCCCAAAACACGTCAAAAAACACCCCAAACAAGAACGGGATCAACACAAAAAACGAAAGAAAACCCCAAAAGCCATAGATCCACCCCAAAAGTCCCCCTAACCTACCTGATGTTCTTCAAAACCCCATAATTTACACTTTTCCACCATGATGACCAACAAGAACCCAACTAAAGCCAAACGGAGACCCCAAAACACGTCAAAAACACGCTAAAAAAGGAACTGCATCACCCAAAAAAAAACAGAAGAAAAGCCCAAATACCATGAATCCACCCCAAAAGTCCCTAACCTACCTGAAGTTCTCCAAAACCCACAATCTACACTTTTCCACCATGATGACCATGGAAACCCAACGAAACCCAATGGAGACCACAAAACACGTCAAAAACACCTCAAATAGAACGGGACCAACACAAAAAAACGAAAGAAAACACCAAAAGCCATAGATCCACCCCCAAAAGTCCCCTAAACCTACCTGATGTTCTCCAAAACCACAATCTACACTTTCCACCATGATGACCAACAAGAACCCAACGGAGACCACAAAACATGTCAAAAACACGCCAAAAATGAAAGGCAGAACCCCAAAAAACAGAAGAAAACACCAAATACCATAGATCCACAACAAAAGTCCCCCAAAACCTAACTGAAATTCTCCAAAACCCACAATCTACACTTTTCCACCATGATGACCAACAAGAACCCAACTAAAACCAAACGGAGACACCAAAACATGTCAAAAACACCCCAAAAAAGGAACTGCATCACCCCCAAAAAAACAGAAGAAAACCCCAAATACCATGAATCCACCCCAAAAGTCCCTAAACCTACCTGAAGTTCTCCAAAACCCACAATCTACACTTTTCCACCATGATGACCACGGAAAACCCAACAAAACCCTACGGAGACCCCAAAACACATCAAAACACCCCAAACAAGAACGGGATCAACACAAAAAACGAAAGAAAACCCCAAAAGCCATAGATCCACCCCAAAAGTCCCCTAAACCTACCTGATGTTCTCAAAAACCCACAATCTACACTTTTCCACTATGATGACCACGGAAAACCCAACAAAACCCAACGGAGACCCAAAACACGTCAAAGACAACCCAAACAAGAACTGCATCACCCCAAAAAACAGAAGAAAACTCCAAATACCATGAATCCACCCCAAAAGTCCCCTAAACCTACCTGAAGTTCTCCAAAACCCACAATCTACACTTTTCCACCATGATGACAACGGAAAACCCAAGGAAACACAATGGAGACCCCAAAACACGTCTAAAAACACCCCAAAAAAGAACGGGATCAACACAAAAAACGAAAGAAAACCCCCAAAGCCATAGATCCACCCCAAAAGTCCCCCTAAACCTACCTGATGTTCTCCAAAAACCCACAATTTACACTTTTCCACCATGATGACCAACAAGAACCCAACTAAAACCAAACGGAGACCCCAAAACACGTCAAAAACACGCTAAAAAAGGAACTGCATCACCCAAAAAAAAACAGAGAAAAGTCCAAATACCATGAATCCACCCAAAGTCCCCTAAACCTACCTGAAGTTCTCCAAAACCCACAATCTACACTTTTCCACCATGATGACCACGGAAAACCCAACAAAACCCTACGGAGACCCAAAACACATCAAAAACACCCCAAACAAGAACGGGATCAACACAAAAAACGAAAGAAAACCCCAAAAGCCATAGATCCACCCCAAAAGTCCCCTAAACCTACCTGATGTTCTCAAAAACCCACAATCTACACTTTTCCACTATGATGACCACGGAAACCCAACAAAACCCAACGGAGACCCCAAAACACGTCAAAGACAACCAAACAAGAACTGCATCACCCCAAAAAACAGAAGAAAACTCCAAATACCATGAATCCACCCCAAAAGTCCCCTAAACCTACCTGAAGTTCTCCAAAACCCACAATCTACACTTTCCACCATGATGACCATGGAAAACCCAACGAAACCCAATGGAGACCCCAAAACACGTCAAAAACACCTCAAATAGAACGGGACAACACAAAAAACGAAAGAAAACACCAAAAGCCATAGATCCACCCCAAAAAGTCCCCCTAAATTTACCTGATGTTCTCCAAAAACCCACAAATTACACTTTTCCACCATGATGACCACGGAAAACCCAACAAGACCCAACGGAGACCACAAAACACGTCAAAAACACCCCAAAAAAGAACTGCATCACCCCAAAAAACAGAAGAAAACCCCATACACCATGAATCCACCCCAAAAGAACCCCTAAACCTACCTGATGTTCTTCAAAACCCACAATCTACAATTTTCCACCACGATGACAACGGAAAACCCAACAAAACGCTACGGAGACCCCAAAACACGTCAAAAACACCAAAAAACAAGACTGCATCACACCAAAAACCAGAAGAAAACCCCAAATACCATGAATCCACCCCAAAAGTCCCCTAAACCTACCTGAAGTTCTCCAAAACCCACAATCTACACTTTTCCACCACGATGACAACGGAAAACCAACAAAACCCAACGGAGACCCCAAAACACGTCAAAAACACCCCAAAAAAGGAACTGCATCACCCCAAAAAACAGAAGAAAACTCCAAATACCATAGATCCACCACAAAAGTACCCCTAAACCTACCTGATGTTCTCCAAAACCCACAATCTACACTTTTCCACTATGATGACCAACAAGAACCCAACGGAGACCACAAAACATGTCAAAAACACCCCAAAAAAGGAACTGCATCACCCAAAAAACAGAAGAAAAGCCCAAATACCATGAATCCACCCCAAAAGAACCCCTAAACCTACCTGATGTTCTTCAAAACCCACAATCTACACTTTTCCACCACGATGACAACGGAAACCCAACAAAACCCTACGGAGACCCCAAAACACGTCAAAGACACCCCAAACAAGAACTGCATCACCCCAAAAAACAGAAGAAAACTCCAAATACCATGAATCCACCCAAAAGTCCCTAACCTACCTGAAGTTCTCCAAAACCCACAATCTACACTTTTCCACCATGATGACAACGGAAACCCAAGGAAACACAATGGAGACCCCAAAACACGTCTAAAACACCCCAAAAAAGAACGGGATCAACACAAAAAACGAAAGAAAACCCCCAAAGCCATAGATCCACCCCAAAAGTCCCCTAAACCTACCTGATGTTCTCCAAAAAACCCACAATTTACACTTTTCCACCATGATGACCAACAAGAAACCCAACTAAAACCAAACGGAGACCCCAAAACACGTCAAAAACACGCTAAAAAAGGAACTGCATCACCCAAAAAAAAACAGAAGAAAAGTCAAATACCATGAATCCACCCCAAAAGTCCCCTAAACCTACCTGAAGTTCTCCAAAACCCACAATCTACACTTTTCCACCATGATGACCACGGAAAACCCAACAAAACCCTACGGAGACCCAAAACACATCAAAAACACCCCAAACAAGAACGGGATCAACACAAAAAACGAAAGAAAAACCCCAAAAGCCATAGATCCACCCCAAAAGTCCCCTAAACCTACCTGATGTTCTCAAAAACCCACAATCTACACTTTTCCACTATGATGACCACGGGAAAACCCAACAAAACCCAACGGAGACCCCAAAACACGTCAAAGACAACCCAAACAAGAACTGCATCACCCCAAAAAACAGAAAGAAAACTCCAAATACCATGAATCCACCCCAAAAGTCCCCTAAACCTACCTGAAGTTCTCCAAAACCCACAATCTACACTTTTTCCACCATGATGACCATGGAAAACCCAACGAAACCCAATGGAGACCCCAAAACACGTCAAAAACACCTCAAATAGAACGGGACCAACACAAAAAAACGAAAGAAAACACCAAAAGCCATAGATCCACCCCAAAAGTCCCCCTAAATTTACCTGATGTTCTCCAAAAACCCACAAATTACACTTTTCCACCATGATGACCACGGAAAACCCAACAAGACCCAACGGAGACCACAAAACACGTCAAAACACCCAAAAAAGAACTGCATCACCCCAAAAAACAGAAGAAAACCCCATACACCATGAATCCACCCCAAAAGAACCCCTAAACCTACCTGATGTTCTTCAAAACCCACAATCTACAATTTTCCACCACGATGACAACGGAAAACCCAACAAAACGCTACGGAGACCCCAAAACACGTCAAAAACACCAAAAACAAGAACTGCATCACACCAAAAACCAGAAGAAAACCCCAAATACCATGAATCCACCCCAAAAGTCCCTAAACCTACCTGAAGTTCTCAAAACCCACAATCTACACTTTTCCACCACGATGACAACGGAAAACCCAACAAAACCCAACGGAGACCCCAAACACGTCAAAAACACCCAAAAAAGGAACTGCATCACCCCAAAAAACAGAAGAAAACTCCAAATACCATAGATCCACCACAAAAGTACCCCTAAACCTACCTGATGTTCTCCAAAACCCACAATCTACACTTTTCCACCATGATGACCAACAAGAACCCAATGGAGACCACAAAACATGTCAAAAACACCCCAAAAAAGGAACTGCATCACCCCAAAAAAAACAGAAGAAAACCCCAAATACCATGAATCCACCCCAAAAGTCCCCTAAACCTACCTGAAGTTCTCCAAAACCCACAATCTACACGTTTCCACCACGATGACAACGGAAAACCCAACAAAACCCAACGGAGACCCAAAACACGTCAAAAACACCCAAACAAGGAACGGGATCAACACAAAAAATGAAAGAAAACCCCCAAAGCCATAGATCCACCCCAAAAGTCCCCTAAACCTACCTGATGTTCTTCAAAACCCACAATCTACACTTTTCCACCACGATGACAACGGAAAACCCAACAAAACCTTAGGGAGACCCCAAAACACGTCAAAGACACCCCAAACAAGAACTGCATCACTCCAAAAACCAGAAGAAAACCCCAAATACCATGAATCCACCCCAAAGTCCCCTAAACCTACCTGAAGTTCTCCAAAACCCACAATCTACACTTTTCCACCATGATGACCATGGAAAACCCAATGAAACCCAACGGAGACCCCAAAACATGTCAAAAAAACCCCAAACAAGAACGGGATCAACACAAAAAAAGAAAGAAAACCCCCAAAGGCCATAGATCCACCCCAAAAGTCCCCCTAAACCTACCTGATGTTCTCCAAAAACCCACAATTTACACTTTTCCACCACGATGACCAACAAGAACCCAACTAAAACCAAACGGAGACCCCAAAACATGTCAAAAACACCCCAAAAAAGGAACTGCATCACCTAAAAAAACAGAAGAAAACCCCAAATACCATGAATCCACCCCAAAGTCCCCTAACCTACCTGAAGTTCTCCAAAACCCACTCTCTACACTTTTCCACCATGATGACCACGGAAAACCCAACGAAACCCAATGGAGACCCCAAAACACGTCCAAAAACATCTCAAATAGAACGGGACCAACACAAAAAACGAAAGAAAACCCCAAAAGCCATAGATCCACCCCAAAAGTCCCCCTAAATTTACCTGATGTTCTCCAAAACCCACAATCTAACACTTTTCCACCATGATGACCACGGAAAAACCCAACAAGACCCAACGGAGGCCACAAAACCATGT